>NW_023331534.1:0-38042 GCF_011100685.1 Canis lupus familiaris
AGATGAAAATCCAAGTGTCTAATTACAGTATAAGATACTTATGAATTAGGGAACCCTGGGTGGCAGCGGTTTAGCGCCTGCCTTTGGCCCAGGGCACGATCCTGGAGACCCGGATCGAATCCCACGTCGGGCTCCCGGTGCATGGAGCCTGCTTCTCCCTCTGCCTATGTCTCTGCCTCTCTCTCTCTCTCTCTGTGACTATCATAAATAAATAAATTTTTTTAAAAAGATACTTATGAATTAGATTAGCACATGATAGGAAAACCAGGTATTTATTTCATCCACTACATTTCCAAGGGGAAAATATAAAATTAAGATCTCCTAGATGACACAACAATGAAAATCCTTAACAAAGTTTATTAATATGTCAGTACAAATGTTAATATTTCAATGCCAGAGAACTCTCCAAGCATAGAAAGCAAAAACAACCCACCCCATTTCTAATTCAGTTCAACCCTCTGGGATCTGAAATTCTGGTCTGCAGGATCCACACTTGGGAAAGTGAGCTGATGAAAGACCAGTGGAGGGTACAAATTATGAATTCAATTCTATGTTAATTCCAGGGCTTCAGTTGGTTGGAGGCAGCTCCTTCTCAGAGCAGCCTATTAAGGCTGAAAGGCACACTCATTAGAATGTATCTTTAAATTTCCATTCATTTAGTCTTAGTGTTTTGTAGTTCTTAGATACTTTTTCTTTGGGAAATGTCTTAAAGCATTGACTTTGTTGATGAAGCTCTGAAAATAAGTCATTCTTTGCTTCCGTGGTGGAGCAAGACCGAGCATTTCAGGACTTCTGCTCTCACAGTCAGAAAGGAAGAAGGCTGTCTGGTCCTTTACTTGTGCTGAAAGAGCAAAGACACTTTTCTTAGAATACCTCAGGAAATCCCTTACTCTCATTCGCCTGAGTGGTGGCATGGTATTCCTGAACCCATTGCTTTCAAAGGCAGGAGAGCCAACTTCCTTGCTGGTCGTACACTGTTTTACAAATCTGGCATACTCTGAAGTATCTGGCCACTGTTGCCCTTTCCAGATGAAAGCCTTGGACCGCACTGGTCCTTATTAGAATCCGACTCATGCTCAAGGCTGGACATGGGTTTACTTCCCCTGAAGTCCCAGGCCAAGCATAACAAGGGGAGATAGAACTGAACACAGAGAAGGAATGGAGGAGGAGGAGGATAGCAGAGAAGTCAAGGATGAGTGGACAGAGATATAACAATTGGTTTTCCTGAGTGACACATCTTCCTGATTCCTTATTTTTCATCCCTAGTCAAAAAATACTGTTTTTCCACATAAAATGTAGTATAATTGCTTTTGTGATATATTCTTGCTAAGTCTCTTATTAGAATGCATAGATCTAGAAGCAATGTCATTTGGTATATGAATCGTGGGCAGCCTGCATAAAAATGAAAGTTAAAGGGTGGCGTCAGACATGTAATGAACATGCTGCCATCTTTGGGGAACTAGTGGAGAAACACTCATCAACATGATACTTAAAACAGAATATTTACTTAGGGACATTTTGGAAAGGATAGATTTTTAGCATATATGAGGTGCCATCATTTAGGATATTTTCACTGATTTTTGAATCATTTATTAGTATAAAACCTGTAGTAATTTCTACTTTATTAAAATGCATTATTAGATTCTACAAAAATGTCCACAATAACTTGGAATTAAGAATTTTTATTTCTTTAAGGAGCCTGGTACCTATCTTTGCCTGAAATCTTAGAGACATGTTTCTAGTTCATAAGGAAATGCAATACCTCCAACCATTCTTAACTAATACTGTTTATTAACATGTGTATTAAAACAACCTCAGTGTTTCCTTAAGCAACCCTGGATAACAACATAAATTGTTCTACCTAGATATAGGATTATATCAGCACATGTTATAAATGGATCATTTCCTAGAAACACAAAAAGAGCAGGAATGAATTTCAGTGCCCTTGCTCTAATCATTGGAGACCGAAATTGGTTTACTCCAAACTCTTAAATCAAGTAAAAAGGTCTACTCATGTGCTTACAGAGTTATTTGTTCTAGATTTAATCTTAAAGCTACTTAGGGGGAAATTGAACTTAAAGGTAAAATATCACTAGATGTATTTTCAAATCTTGCTCAAAACCATGATTGTTATGTTTATGTTTCATTATCTTGAGAAAAAAGTTTTAATGCTTACCTCATGTTTCCCTGAAATTCCGAGTGTATTTTTTGGAGATGAATATCCAGGGAGGAGGGAACATCTTTCTCCTGCGGTGAGAAATTAGGAACAGACAGTGGGCTAACTGAAGTTGCTTCTTTAGACATCAGTGTATGATTTGTAAGTCATAAAATATTAGAGTTGACCTGTCAGCTGTCTATATTACATATGTGTTGAAGGAGTGACTCAGTAGTGCCACAGGTGAATAAATAGGGACACATAATAAATAACTGAAGAATCATAACCAGTGTCATTTAAAACAATGGATGGGGAGCTACAAGAAAAGGCTACAAGAAAAGGCCATAGAAATTCCTGTGAGATTCTAGAAGACAGAGTCCAGGTGGTCATCCATGAGTCTTTTAAAGGAGTTGAAAGGCATAGTCTTGTGGCCAGCCTATAAAAATCCATTTCCAATACACAGTCCATAATATTTTCCCATTGAGCTGAATTGGTCATCTCCCTTTCCATATTCCTGGGCAGACATGATAAAATTCTAATAAAATACATTTTATGGCCTAAGGACAATGCATGTGGGAACAGAGATGCAGTATTCACGTTAGAAAAAAAAAAAAAGGCAGTACAGGTTGTGTGTCCTACTTGCCAAATCAAGGGTGTCCTGAGGACCACGCAATTCAGGGCAAGGAGGCACTGCTCAGAGTTGGAGAATTGAGTCTTTGTAGGAGCTAAAGAGAGGGGAGATCCAAAAAAAACCGATGCAGGCAAAAGATTAAGCAAGTCAAGGTCTGGGGGTGGGGAGAATTTCATAATATTTGTCCCCAATGTTATTATCATATAATTGACATACGGCATTGTGTAATTTTGAGATGTACAACAGCATTGATGGGATACTCATATATGTTGCCGTGGGATAACCACTGTAGCATTAGCAACACCATACTGTCCCTTAATTTCCTGTCTGGATTATGCTAAAAATATGTGACATCAACTCTCTTAACAACTTTGAAGTGTACAATACAGAATTGTTACTATCTTCCCAGACTGTGTGTTACAGAAGGTGGAGGAGAAAAAGACTAATGCCACGTCTTCCTGTGAGTGGTCCCCGTGATAATAAAACTAGGATTCGGCCAGAGGAGGTTCCTATCCTGATTCTCCTCTGAGAAGTGACTTCTAAATAAATAAAGATGGAAAGCAAGGATGTGAAATGGCATTTTCAGTGGCATTTGTACTCTCGGAATAATGGTCTTTTGGCATATTAATTCACGTTTGCAGTCTGCAAAAAGTAGTTCCGTAGACTTTTCCCATGTGAGAATAGTGGTTTCTTAAATGGATGGCATCTCCAGATCCTCCAGACAGCTCAGGGGCTGTGAGAAGGGCAATTAAGAAACAAAATTTAATTTAAAAAAATGCATTTGAAATGGAGTTTCAGATGAAGACAGTGCTTAATCAATTAGCAATAAAAAAAAGAGTATTGGGATTTCAGAACTGTTGGAACCAGGTGGTTGATCATTTGACCCCCTGAGTAATTATGAAAGTCTGGTATGTGCAGCTACTTTCTGCAATAGGAAGTGCCTTCGTGCTACAGAGTCAAATGGCAAGAATGGGAAATATGGCTGGTTGTAGGCACACATGATACCAACAGTGAAATATGCCCCTTATCTACAGACTATGGTGAAATGATGTTGGTGCCATGCTCAGGATTGGGGTTTATTATGCTCTGGATTCTTTGCTATCTTTAGAACTAATCTTTTCACCCATCTTTTATCAAGTATTCATCTCTCCTAGCAATTAAGATGCTGCGGCATAGCTTGAGGTCAGTCACTTGAAGCTAATGCTGTAGTTCACTGGATAAAATGATGCAGTAAGAGCCCCTCTCTGCACACAATTCCCCATCCCCCCCCGCCTCAAGGAAAAAAGTCATTTCACCGCACTCTTTTTTACAGGTATTTTCAAAATATGAACTTGTGTGACCTTGGCACTTAGCAGATAATTTGAACCATTATGTAAGTGAAAACATATTGTAAAAACATATAGAAGACCAGACAAGTCATAACTTCTGCAAGGGCCAACTGTTTCATCAGAGCAGCATTTTCTCATTATTTGCTGGAGTAAATAAATACTGAAGCCAAGAATAACTACCTTCTTTATATTTAGTAAATGGCCAACTCCCTCAACTTATAAGTCTTACGTAAGAAGTTGAAAGCTCAACATCACGAATTTCACTGAAAAGACAGAAAGTCAAAGCTTGCCTTTAAGTAAATAATAACAATAATAATAAATTTAGGGATCCCTGGGTGGCGCAGCGGTTTGGCGCCTGCCTTTGGCCCAGGGCGCGATCCTGGAGACCCGGGATCGAATCCCACATCGGGCTCCTGGTGCATGGAGCCTGCTTCTCCCTCGGCCCTCGGCCTGTGTCTCTGTCTCTCTCTCTCTCTCTCTGTGACTATCATAAATAAATAAAAATTGAAAAAAAATACTTTAAAAAAAATAATAATACATTTATAAAGTAGCTCACGTTGATCGTGACTCTGCTATCCTTCACGTGAAGACCACGCATATTTGTGGACCAGATGCTTGTTCTGTCTTTATCTGCTGTATACATGTGAGTTGTGAAGCTCAGGCACTGGAGCTCAGGAAGGCTGCAGATCTCCTGGGCGGCCCGAGGGGCATGCGTCACACAGTGCAGACACCCAGTGAGTGAAGGTGCAGCAAAGCAACCCACGCAGCCACCCAGCACTTTTGTGTGGGGTTACAGCTGTTAGAGCGGCCACACTGAGTCTCATTCTTTGGCCTGTGAACACACTAGCAGGTTGCTGTCAGGATCAGAGCTTAAAACACTGCAGGCTCTTAGCTTCAGGGACCTATGGCCCTGCTTTTGGGGAAGCCTTAGGGTATATACCCTGGTCACTGGTCACTGGTCAGGGAAGTCCAGTAGTGTGCGATGCAAGGCTGATATTCATGTCAGGGTGAGCAGTTGCACTCCCTTGGAGAAGAATGGGCATGAATTTTGTCCAGCAAGGTGTAAAGATGGACATTCCTGGAAAAAAGGAATTCCAGAGATTACTGTCTTCCTTTAAGTGAACATTGGTTTTACTGTTTGTATTTTTCCACATTAAACTGTTGAATTTTAGAATATCATGCAAAGATTATCTGCATCATCACCCTGACACTTACACAGGAATGCTTCATTTCCTGAGGAACCTCCTACATTACACTCAGAAGCTTTTTGGGGGGAACATGAAATAGTGCTTGAAACAGTACATAATAAAATTTTTCTCTGTTTTTTTCTAAATCATCTTTGACTACTAGAATTTCAACAGAAGCCAAAATCTGAGGTGGCTCTGTAATTGTAAAATTTCTAGTAAACCGCCTCAGAAAGGTAAAGAGATACTAGTAAAATGAATTTAACACTATATTTTATTTGACACAGTGCTTGTGAAATATTTGAAGTTCTGCATGCAATCATCATAAAATATATGAGGAGGGTACTTTATATTTCACCTTTTTGCATATTAGTCTTTGAGGTCTGAATGTATTTCATATTCCCAGCCCTCTCAGTTTGTGAGTGCCCCCCTTCTAATGCTAAACAGCTACATGTGGCGAGTGGCTACTGTATTGAACAGTGTGTTTCTAATTATAGTTGGTGCAGTTAGGCAGTTTAGAGACTGGAACTTTTCTTGGCCTCCACATCACCCAATACCACTGTTAGTAGAATTGATTCTCTGTGTAAGGCCTTCTTTGGATTTTTGTACCATTGACTTAATGTTGTTACAGAAGAGCATCCTTTCTTCCCCTCACAAGATCTTCACTCTAAATTCCTTCACTCACACTAGGCATTTCTCAGAACTATGCAAGGAGTCCCAGATTTCAGGGTGTACACCGAATGTGTGCACATAATGACTTTCGCCTCAGAGACCGGTGCTGTGGCTTAGGATGAGTTGACTTTCAGGAAATCTAATTCAGCATGCAGTAATCATGGAAGACTTCAAGTCTTATGAGGACAAAGCAAGGTGAAACTTTTTTTTTTTTTTAAGATTCATATATTAATTTTTTGGAGAGAAAACACTAGCAAGGGGAGAAGGGAGGGAGAGAGAGAATCTCAAGTAGATTCCACACTGAGCAGAGTCCAACACACAGCTCGATCTCATGACCTTAAGATCATGACCTGAGCTGAAACCAAGAGTTGGATAGTTAACCGATTGCACCACGCAGGCGCCCCAAGATGAATCTTTTAGTGTGAACGTCTGCTCAACTCCATGGAAACAGTTGGCAAGGAACTAATATATTATTTAGTACATTCTCCTCCTCTTAGAGTTGTAGAAACCAATCCTTGTGCAATATACTCAAGTCACCTAGGACTTTGAAAAGTATTTTTAAAGAAAAAAAGATCTTCCCTCATTAGAGATACTGTTAAAGGATGGATTTTTTTGAAAGTGCATAAATAAATAAAACAAGGACCCAAAAATTTGCTGCGACCCTGTTTTCTTCCTCCTTAACTTTTAAGATGTCCTTGCATTTGTATGAGATGTTACGGAATTAATTTAGAGTTCATTTCATGACTGTTCTTGATATACATTAACACAGTACCTTGGCCATCATTGATAAATCAATATTGTTATATTATTAACTAAACTCCAAACTTTTTCTAGATTTCCTTACTTTTTATTGAATGTCTTTTTCTGTTGTAGGATAACACCCTATCTTTATTTTTATTTAAGTTCAGTTTGCCAACACATGGTATAACACCCAGTGTTTATCCCATCAGGTGCCCTCCTTAGTGCCCATCACCCAGTTACCACATCTCCTCATCCCCACTCCCCTTCTGCAACCCTTTGCTTGTTTCCCAGAGTTAGGAATCTCTCATGGTTTGTCTCCCTCTCTAATTTTTCCCACTTGGTTCCCCTCCTTTCCCTTATAATCCTTTTCACTATTTCTTCTATTCCACACATGAGTGAAACCATATGATGATTGTCCTTCTCCGATGGACTTACTTCACTCAGCATAATACCCTCCAGTTCCATCCACATCGAAGCAAATGGGTGTTTGTCTTTTCTGATGGCTGAGTCATATTCTATTGTGTATATGTACCCATTTCTTTATCCATTCATCTGTCAAAGGACACCGTGGCTCCTTCCACAGTTTGGCTATTGTGGGCATTGATGCTGTGAACATTGAGGTGCACGTGTTCTGATGTTTCACTACATCAGTATCTTTGGGGTAAATATCCAGTAGTGCAATTGCTGGGTCGTAGGGTAGCTCTATTTTAACTTCTTGAGGAACCTCCACACGGTTTTCCAGAGTGGCTGTATCAGTTCACATTCCCACCAACAGTGTAAGAAGGTTCCTCTTTCTCCACATCCTCTCCAACATTTGCTGTTTCCTGTCTTGTTAATTTTAGCCATTCTCACTGGTAACACCTTGCCTTTAGATGCCATGGCTCCTTCTAGTCCTCTAGTCGGGGACAGTTTTTCAGACTTCCCCTATTTTAGATGTCCTCGTCAGTTTCAAGGGGGTACTGCTCAGGTATTTTATAGAATGTCCTTCAATATAGATCAGTCCATACTGCAGTATAGAGTAGAAGTTGGTAAACTTTTTCTGTAAAAGGCCACTGAATAAATATTTCCAGCTTTGCGAACATTCCATGGTCACTGGTGCAGTCACTGAGGTGTGCTGTTGTAGTGTGAAAGCAGGCATAGACAATATGCAAATAAATGAGCAAGGCTATGTTCTAATAAAAACTTTATTTACAAAAGTAGGCAAGGGGCTGAATCGGTCCATAAGCTGTTTGCTAAGCCCTGATATAGAGGCAAGAAAGCTACACTAGACTAAGTCTTTCTGGTTCTATATAGGGAAAGAAGGGGGGGAAAAAACAGATTGAAAAAGAAATTGAAAGAGAAAAAAGTCAACTCCGGTCAAAGAAAACCCTTGACATTGTGTGGTTAAAGAACAAATATACATCATGAGAGAGTAGGAGGAGAAGCTTTCTAAAGGCTCTTTTACAGGAACCCCCTCCACATCCCTTAGTAGTTGTTCCCCGGCTCCTTTCCAAGTAAACAGAATTGCAAGTTATGGAAAATGATGCCAGGTAAAGTCAACCTGAGGGCAAGAGCACGTAGCTTGTTACAAATGACTTTCCCTTCCTGGAAGCCCTGTTTGGTAATTTGTGAATGCTTTTGCAAATTAAGTAAGTGCTTTGCCTGCTCAGTGCACTCCTAGTTTGTTATTTTTAACCAAAACCAGGCCTCAAATATTTCTCTAGTTTCGCTGTGCTTTTTAATACTGATACATTATTACCACTGGTATCAGTGATAGTACCAAGTCCTTAAAAGAGTGAGTGGGGTCAGGTACTTTAAATCAAATACTTAGCTGTATAAAAATATTTTTCTGTTTTTTTTTTTTTTTTAATAACTCTGCATAGGCTAAATTTGAGTCCTCATTTTGCCAGGTGGCAGGCAATTAGGCTATAGCAAAATTCTAGGTAAACCCGTTCACTTCGGGTCAATTAAATCATTTACAGCTTGCTTCTCCTCTTCAATGAGATGACATCTGAAATCCTAGGCTATTTATAATCATTGCACTGGAGCATGGCATCACTTCCAGTCATTGGCTTGCCCCTCTGCTGCCCTCAATTCCCAGCTGTTGGTTGGCCCCTTGCTGAAATGCAATAGGACATTCTGTCCCACCTGACACGGGCAATGTCTCACTATTCATCCCAGCTCTGTCTCAGCTGAAATCCACATCATATGGGGAAATTGGAATTTTAGCTGTTCTTCTTACCCTGTCCTCTCAGGGTCCATGGGACACCTTTTCTTTGCTGCCATATGGCCATTTCTTCTCCTGTGCTTCTGGGCCATACCAGACAGATCTGAGCGACCTACAAATCCTTGCCCTTGGCCCCCAAGATGTGAGCATGTGTTCCCTCTGTCATAGGATTCCTGAGTTCACTTCAGGACTCTGTCATCTGTTCCCCTTGCCTTGGTCTGAGGGAGGCAGGAGGCAGCAGCCTTTCTTGTGAACAGAATGGGCACCTCATCTCTGTATCCTTCCAAGGGTCTTTCTAATTTGGCATGGAGTTTGTGTCTTCTCTTTTATGGTGAAAGAAAAGTAAAAGGATGAAAGAGGAGGATGAAAAAACTGAGCCTCCACTTAGCCTTATTTTTCCTAAATATTTGTATCATACATCTGCTCTACTGCCTAAGCAAGACTGCCTCTGGTGTTATGCTCTGGTTCCAAAGCTACCATCTCTCATTTGGGCAACAGCCTCCTACTGACTGGTCCCAAACAGTGGGAATGAGAGGAGTGAGGGTTCAGCATGTTGGGGAGATGGCATCAACTTTCTTTGATGGGCTCAAGGAGAAAGAATACACACCTGCTCTATTTTCCATTATTAACCCTTCACTATATCCACCATGGGACAGACCTCAGGGATACAAAATCAAGTCTTAGAGACATGCTCATTGTTCCATGGAGCCAAGGAGAGTCCAAAATATGTGACCTGTGGAGCAGACTAATACAGGGGCAGTCCTTACAACTAATATTATTTTTTTAAAGATTTATTTATTTATTCATGAGAGACAGAGAGAGAGAGAGAAAGAGAGGAGAAAGAGGCAGGGACACAGGCAGAGGGAGAAGCAGGCTCCATGCAGGGAGCCCAACATGGGACTCCATCCCGGGTCTCCAGGATCATGTCCTGGACTGAAGGCGGTGCTAAACCGCTAAGCCACACGGGCTGCCCATATTATTTAAACACATTTTATTATGTATTTTATGACAGTGGAGAAATCTAATTTTCTTTGTCCCTCTATTAGTTTTGATCAGAGCATAATGCTGCATGCGTCAAGTCAAGCATTCTGAAAACATATAGAGAAAAAGCGAGTGCTGATTTATACCTGACCCCATGCCCCTCCTCCTTCCACGTTTTCCTCCCTGACCACACAAGGTCGTTATGCCTTGACACTCCCATCAGCCTCTAGCTCTTCCCCTGATCTGTTCTTCATATAAATTATCAACCCCTTGACATACCATAGACATTTTTCTCTCTTCACACTAAATCAGTTCTCACTAAGAACAAATTAATTGTTTTGATCACTAGCAGATCACCAAGATAATATGTGGAGGGCTCAATAATATTTACTGGAATGGATGAGTTACATTGCATTTATATTTTCATTTTTCAGGAATGATTTTTTAAATGTGTAACCCATGATTCACAACAGACATCCAGTAGTAGTGACTATGCTATGTGTGGTATTTAGTTATCATGACTTTATGGGTATATTGTATCAGGTGGAGAAAGTGAGAGAATATTTCCGGGGATATCCATGGTTTTTAATGTGTATGGGTATGGGGTATTAATGGGTGAAAGACACAAATGAGGAAATGACTGCTGCACTCATCTTACTTTCTTATATGACAGTGTTAATATCAGCAGTGCTCATTAGAGTTGACTTCTATAGAGAGCTTATGGAGGAATGCACAGTGTCACGTATCTCTGTGTTAAGCATCTCACGTATGGTAGAGAGTTCAGTTGTCAGAACAAGCCCATAAGGCAGGAACTACTGTTGACTCCTGGGGCTTGGGGATGCTAAAAAGTGACTCAGAGACGCAGAGAGGGCATGTGATGGGGAGAAGTTTTGAGAGCCACCTTGTCCTGGTATCTATTTTCTAGAATCAAGAAATATTTCTTGGATGTAGAATAGAGTCCTGGATACAGAAAATTTTCTGTATCTATTACATTAGATTCTTAAAATAGGCACATGAGTCCTAGGCTGGTGGCTTCCTTTTTCCCAATGACATCAGAGGTAGAGAGTTCAGTTGAGAATAGGTTTTGGAGAGCTTTGACGATAAATGATTGGAAAAGATTCCAGGAGTCTCAGATATAACACAAAGGACAGAACAGATTGGGGCCACTCTGAAAAGGCTAAGGCAAATCCCCTAAATCCCTTTAGGAATATGCCTTTTGGAGGAGGTGTACACACAGCTGCTGCAGGCTTCACTCAGGTAGAACCAAGAATCCTGTTCCTAATTATGATGAACCAGTAATCCAACTGCTCACATTCTCAGAATGATGACTATTTTTTGGAGTTTTTGTTTTGTTTAGTTTTTTGGGGTTTTGTTTTGTTTGTTTCATTTGTTTTGTTTATTTTTGTTTTTGTTTTATTTTTTTGGTTCTTCTATGAGGACACGGCTGTTTGATCTTTAAATCAGCCCAGAGCACTTTGCAACCAATCTGTGTATTTCTTTTCCCCAGATGATAACATTATTTTGTTTGGTTTGGTTGGCGTCATTGGCCTTGGCTAACGTCTTGTATTTCAAGTTCTTCTTCATTTTCCAAGCTTCCCCGATTACTTAGCCACACGGTGCATTGTTTCAGTTCCAGTCCCATTAATCAGACTCTTGCCAACTTTTCACAGTTTGGGAAGAATTTTTACTCAAAACATTCAAAACCAGCATTTCACGGAATTCAGCTGTGGTTAACAATGGGCAGCCTTGTTGGTGGGGACCACATTCAAAGTTAATGGGCTTGAAGGAGCATTTTGGTGCCTCTTGGAAAGCATGGGAGCTGGAGCCCAGGCTGCTCAGTTATCAGCCGCCGAGGGTGGAATTAGGATGCTCGGGGCTGGCACACCAGCCTTAGAGACCGCTCCGCCAGCTCCGCAATGTTCTCAGGCTTGGGATGGGGGGTGGGAAGTAAACGCATCTCCATACAGACTATTGTGAGCACTCCCTATCAAATGCAGGGATTCGCCACGAGAGCAGAGTTGGGGATTGTGCCGCCCATGCTTTGTGTGGCCCTCAAATTGAGGTCACAGTGGCTTGATTTTTCCCCTGCCATAGAACAAAGCCCTCTAATAAATTTATTAAGTCTAAGTTATTTGCAATTCATGTGCTCTTTGCAGATCAAGACTGGGTTATGGACGATGCCTTCTTTACACAAAAGAATTGAAGCATGAGGAGGAATCTAGGCAGCAAGTGAGGACAGGAAGCCCTTCTAAATCATCTTAGGAGCACTTCAGGTAGGTTTTTCTGCAAACCATGTATAACACCCGCTTTGTGTTCATGCTTCGGAAAACTACTTTTTTGAAGTTTCTGATTGTTCAGGGCAAAATTGTATATTACATACTGCAACATACTGTGCCATTAATTCCCTCAGCAACTTACTGATTAAGGCACGACTTAAATTTTCTACCATTAGAAACATTTCACTTTCTGTGTTCTATGGATGGAATTGTTTTAAAAATTATTAATAGACTTGATTTCTTAGCAGTTTTAGGTTTACTGAAAACTTGAGCAGAAAGTACGGAGTTTCGTATATCCTCTGCTTTCCTTCTCCAGTCAGTGTCCTCTGTTGCTGACATATTAGTGGTGGTCTGTTTGTTATAATCAATGAACAAATGTTAATACATCTTTGTTAACTAAACTCCCTAGTTATATAAGGGTTCACTTTTTTAGTTGTTCAGTTTTATGGGTTTTACCAAACATATGTCATATATGTACCATTATAGTAACATACACTAGCATAATTTCTATGCCCAAAACCCCTGTAAAACCATCTGTTTCATCCCTTCCTGCCGTCCCCTAATCCCTGGCGACCACTTCTCTTTTTACTGTCTGTATAGTTTTTTACATTTTAAATCTTGGACATTTTACCATCTCATTATCTTACTTTATCAAGACTGAATTTATTTTCCTGAGAATGACCAACATCAAGGGATTGTGACTATAGTTTTAGGTTCAAATTATATATTTGGTTGTCACATGTAAAATGTTTTTTAAAAATCCAGTTTCATCAAGTGTTAATGGATTCACTTGTTTTGTTGTTGTTATGGTTGTTGTTTTAGAGAAAGAAAAAGAGCATGCAGGAGCAAGGGGTAAAGGAGCAGGAGGAGAGGGAGAGAGAGAATCTTAAGCAGGCTCCACATCCAGTGCAGAGCCCAACACGAGGCTCAGTATCACGACCCTGAGATCATGACCTGAGCCGAAATCAAGAGTCAGATGCTCAACTAGCTTAGCTACCCACGCCAGCCCTGTATTCATTTGTTTCTTAAATAAAAACCCAAATCATTAAATAGCCCTAGGTAATAATGACAAAAAATTACATAAGAGTGTATTAGAAAGAAAATATAGCTCTGATGTCTTTGCCCTTGGTGTGCCTCCATGCATGTCTCATCAGAAGAAGAAAGAATACGATTGTTTCAGTTTAGCTCAACTACTTACTCCTGTATCTGTTAGATCTTGGTGATTGGAACACAACTTGCTGACCTCAGAGGGAAGCTTCCATCTTTTTCAGAGCTTCAGGAGAATGTGTGTGTGTGTGTGTGTGTGTGTGTGTGTATACTATGTCATATATTATGGAAATTCGTCTTTTCTTGTGTATTTGATTTTTGAACATCCGTAATAATGTTAGCATTCGGCTCAGCCATCCTCCCCATTCTGCAATGGCCCACCTTTGTAGAGAGGCCTACCCTTACTTCTACCATGGCCTAGGCCACCACCTGTGTCCTGAAAGATGCTAATGGCTCTGTCCACCACAGCGGTTCTGATTCCAGCACACGACTCTCCATCCTCCCTTTGCAGTTAGGCTTGAGATATACCAAAGTCCTGACAAATGGAATGGGAAGAATGGGTGGAAGCCACTTCCTAGACTGCTCTGGGACAACATCCCACAGAATGCTTTAGCTCTTGTTTCGTCTGCTTTGGGAACGATCGGAGGCCAATGTGTTAACTGGGTGAGTGCTGCGTGCACATGAAGGGAGCAATAGATATGTCTTGGTTTCACTGAGTCACTGAAACGGGAGCTTGTTGGTTACAATATCATAGTCTATCCTGTCCTGACTACTCATACTATGCTTGGTATGTTGGCGGGGTTGTCTTTGTGTGTTTGGTTTTCTGCTACTCTATGTAACCTGAGGATAGCTTTTTGGGTTCCCAGGAACTTGTAAAGTTGCCCACTCACTAAGGTCTCAGAATAGATTAGGTACATAAGTATGCCTACATGTAATCCCATGTACACACGCATATATGTACATCTCTATCTCACAAAGGAGGAAAAAAATATGTATGTTTAGAATAAAAAAGGGAAAGATAATAGTATTTGCTTACCATATATAAGCATTTTCTTCTTTTTCAATGATTTATTTCTATCATTTAAAAGCTTAGATTGAATTTAACTCAGTTTTAGATCAAGTTCCTTAGTTTTTAAGGAAACAATCTTAACTCTAATAGATGTTTACGAAGGTAGCAAGCAGCAAATTGGAAATATATTGCACGTGCATTGAAACTCAGTCTGCACTCTTGATGCAGCCTGGTTGTTTAATACAATCCATATGGGTTATTGCATTGTGGTGATGAGGCCCCAAGTAAAACAGGTTATTCTGGAGGTAAAAACATGGAAATATATCAGATATGATTTAATCCTTATAAGACATTTGACTTTTGTATGACATCTATGATGAGATACTTTTAGCAGCCATAAAATCATCAACAATTGTCTTTTCTGGGGACAATAGCAGAAGAGGAGGCTCTGCTGGAGAAAAGAAAGCTCAGCTCCACTAAATGACTGGCTTGGCCAGCATTCCCTTGACCTTCCTTCTATTACCATGGCAGGGCTTGTCTTATGTGGGAGTGACATGCCCACAATAGGGTAGGAAATGTCACTCATTCCACAAGGAGAAGAATGAGGTAATGACATTAGTGAGATCCGACCTATCCACACTCCATATGTGCTTGAGAGACTGACTGGAGGTCAGATAGAGAGAGAGATACAGAACTCAGCCTCCCGCAACTCCGTTGGGTAGATGTGATCAGGCCGTCCTACACTTGAGAAAACAATGTGCCTGACCCCTTTCAGAGAGCCAGAGAACTGTCCTAAATTTACGCTGCTAAGAAACTCACTGCATGTTTCCCATATTACGAAAGAAACACAAATAGAAAGGCACAGAGAGATACCAAACTTCACGTAACACAACATACAAAATGACAGTTTAATCTTGACAGTAAATGTGAATAGGATCTCTACGAATATAAAAAGACACTAAAATCAAGTGATAAATTGTCTCCCAGAGACATACTTGAAACAATTTGATCCAAACATTTTTATTGAAAAAGGATGCAATGTATATTAGGGAGGAAAAGTTAATATTAAGGGGAATAAAGAAAAATATAGATAAAAGCCAAAGCAGTGAACACTACTAGAAAAAGTATCAACAGCTATGAATGTGGGTGCTTTCTTTCTTTCTCTTTCTTTCTTCCTCCCTCTCTCTCCCTCTCTCTCTCTTTTCTTTCTTTCTTTCCTTCCTTCCTTCCTTCCTTCCTTCTTCCTTCCTCTTTCTTTTCTTTTTTCTTTTCTTTTTTCTTTCTTTTCTTTTCTTTTCTTTTCTTTTCTTTTCTTTTCTTTTCTTTCTTTTCTTTTCTTTTCTTTCTTTTCTTTTCTTTCTTTTCTTTTCTTATTCATTCTTTTCTTCTTTCTTTTCCTTCTTCTTTCCTTTCTTTTCTTTCTTCTTTCCTCCATGCCCAGCATGGAGCCCAGGACAAGGCTTAAAACTCATAACCCGGGATTAAGACCTGAACTGAGATCCAGAGTCAGACCCTTAACAAACTGAGCCACCCAGGTGTCCCTAGCTATGAATGTACTTAATCATCATGGGTAAAAACTATTGGAAATACATACAAGGAGAAAGGGAGGCTCCTCACGGTGACTGCTCAGATCTCAGAGATCACATAAACAATATTGGAAAAGTTTATGGAAGAAACCAAGTAAAGTAATTGTCAGGATTCAACATATATATCTATTTATTTAATATGTAATGTATCCACTGCCAAGTTAGGTAGAACCATGCCTCTGTTTTAAGACCCACAAAACATTTGTAAAATTTGGCTTTATGTTTGGCCACAGTGAAACACCACCCTCCAAAATCAAAAGGGGTAGTAAAAGATATCAGATTTTATGACATAGGGAACAAAAAATTAGAACCTAATAAAAAATATAATAAAGTCTGAAGTGGCATGTTCTTTTGAAAACAGCACTCTTTAAATAATAAGAGTTAAAGAGGACATTTAAAATATAATTACAGATTATTTAGAAACTAATGCTAGTGGGCAAACTATGAAACAAAAATGCATTGGAGATGATCAGTGGTTAGCTGAGAAGCATTTAACAACTGGTTCCCCTAGTATAAATTCAGCATGAGTATTATTTGTGTAGCTGGTTATATTAATAAGTAAGACAGAGATAAAACAGTGAGAACATCAGAACTTGTGCATCATTAACTGAGTAATGTCTTTGCCGAATTGAGTAGGCAATAGTCCTTGAATACTGGGAGATAATTCCTCCCTATGTGTGTTGGAGGTGTGTGTGCACACATGTACGTGCACACGTGCATACTGTTCGCAGTGTAATGCTTTAGAGTCAACACTGTTTTATAGTTAATCTGCACTATTATAATTTTCTGCAACATTTTCTTAAGCCCAGAGAAAAATCAACAAAATAATCAGTTTAAGTCCCAGTTTGTAGCCCTTGCTGACTTCCGTGGTATAAATACTCCCACCATGGGCCAATTCCAAGCTACCAGTGTAGTCACTGCACACAGAAATGAAGAGAGGTCAGCGGGAGCCACCACTATCTAACATAACTGCCTTCGACATCAATAACCTCAAAGGCAGAGATAATATGTAATGAAAAAAATAAGACAATAAGAGAATTGTAGGTTTGGGCAAGTATTACTATGGTTTTAATACACTTTTGTTTTATATAATGTATTATTTTGTTTTATATAATTTTTAATAATGACAGCATTGAACACCAGGCTCCCTGAATTCCTGAGAAGTAATAAATCAATGTGAGCCGCCTCCGCCCATTACAGGCAGACAGTCCAGTTCAGAATGTTCTTAGAAGAAAATTCAAAGTATCTAATATTTCCATTTCAAACAAGCCTTACAATAATTTAACTAGGCAACCCTAAAAATAGAAGAAAGGAGAAATTAATATAGCTAACAACAAAAGAATAGTTGGGAAGATAGGAAAATAGGTGAGATATACGAATAAATACTGTGTAGTTTCTTGGAACAAACTGGCAATGTATACAACTTACAATCTGCCCATACTATCGTTGTTCCATTTGACCCTAGTGCTCTTAAGAGATAAGGTCACAGGCATGGCGAACAGAACACATGAAGCCAAAACAGGAAGCAGGGAGTGGGAGATTATGGGATGGATTCAGATGACTCCGAAGGCTTATCCACTGTCCACCTGTTCTGGAAACTAAAGTCACTTTAGGTGAGAAACATTTGGCCTAATTTTGAGAGCTTGGAGGTTATGAAGTTTCCCTGTGATCACAGTATTTGATTTGGCTCAGTATGGCTTCAACGTGGCCCAAGCTGGAAGCATCTCACCAGAGAACAAGTCCTGAGTCTAGTTCCAAAGATGTAAGGAAGGGGATATCTAATCAGAAATAGGACCAGTTTACACAAATCTAGCCTTCTCAAGACCTTTATGTGAGCTGGATAAAGTATTTTAAGAATCTACTCGTTGCAGAGACTTACTTATTTAGGTACAGAGGAAAGAGGAAGAGCAAAATGGACCCAAGGAATAATGTCACTACCTGTCCCTGTGCTGGGTACTCTCATGATCCAGGGCTGTATTTTGGAGTGTGGGTGGATGACTGGACACTGTCTGGTGCTGGGCTTGGTGGCATCTTGGCACCCACTCCAAATCCATGTGTGTGGGAGCTCTGAGAGCAGAGTCAGGTCTCAATAAATCCGTCAGACACAAAACAAAAAATGCTCACTGCAACAGCCTTCGTTCTGCAGAGGGCTCAGTGTTTGTTTTTCTTGGTTCTCATCATTGGGTTTGAGAGCTTTGTTTCTTACTGTCTTATTCCATGATGAGATGGCCATATTAGCTTTAATGAATGTTTCATATTGGTTCTGTGAGTTTCTTGGAGCAATTTAAGATAAGCCAAGGATTAGTAGAAGGTTGCAGATGGAGACAAGATTTACATTTACTGTCTTAGAACCGGCCTTGTGGTCTAGAAACAACTGATAGTTACTTGTAGGGTCTAACTTCTGAAGGCCTGGTGCACACCACAGGCCTATAGAGAAAATACTGCATATACTAGTCTAAGTGAAGAAAGAGAGAAGAGAGAAAAAGAAGGATTGAAGGAGAAAGAGAGAATAAAATGTAATGGATAAGTAAGAATGAAAAACGGCATATAGGGATCCCTGGGTGGCGCAGCGGTTTAGCGCCTGCCTTTGGCCCAGGGCGCGATCCTGGAGACCTGGGATCGAATCCCACGTCGGGCTACCGGTGCATGGAGGCCTGCTTCTCCCTCTGCCTATGTCCTCTGCCTCTCTCTCTCTCTCTCTGTACTATCATAAATAAATAAAAATTAAAAAAAATAAAATAAAAAAAAATAAAAATAAAAACGGCATATAGGATGCCTGATGGCTCAGTGGTTGAGCACCTGCCTTTGGCCCAGGTGAGATCCTAGAGTCCCAGGTTTGAGTCCCACATTGTGCTCCTTGCATGGAGCCCTTACTACTCCCTCTGCCTGTGGGTCTCTGCCTCTCTCTCTTGTGTGTGTCTTTCATGAATAAATACATGAAAATATTTAAAAAATATTTTTTAAAATGGTTATATATATGGAAAACAGTAGAATGTTTGTGAGGATGATCTTTTTCTTGGTGGAATTTTAAGAAACAGACTGATAGTCAAGGTCTATATTGAAAAAAAAGGTGTCAAAGATGCCCTCACTCTCTCTACTCACCTACAAAGTGACAAATAAAGTTATTTCATAGGTGATCTTAGCCCATGATATAAAGACAGTGACATTTCAAATGCTATTCAGCTTAAAAGAAAAATTATCCCTATGTTACTGAAACTGACCAAGACCAAAAAAAAGAAGGAACACATTATATAGATTAGATATTATAAAAGGTAGATTAACTGAGACATTAAAATACGACAGAGATCAGAAAAAAGAGAATTATAGGCATATATATGGGTCATATCAATTACATAAATATTAATGCAAACTCTTTAAGTGAACATTTAAGCTAGCAGTATATTAAGAAGTAATACCCCATGATGAAACAATATCTATTTAGGAATACTGGCATGATTCAATATTAGGAAATCTATTAATGTAATTTGTGGCATTAAGTTAATTGAAAAAATAACTTTACTGTTTTAATAAGTATCAAAAAATAATTTCATACAATCCAACAGTTATTTCAGATTAAAGTTCCAGGCAAAATAGAAGTGAGAGTAATAAAATAATTCAACCAAATATGTCTTGTTGCTGAGACATCCCATTGGAGTCATTAGAGAAAAAGAAAACAAAAACAAACTCAAAATAGATTAAAGACCTAAATTGTGAGATCCAGAACCATATAGATCATAGAAGAGAGCACAAGGCATTCATTTCTCTGACATCAAGCTGTAGTAGCATTTTCTATATATGTCCTCCTGAGATAAGGCAAACAAAAGCAAAAATAAACTATTGGGATTTCATTAAAAAAAAAAAAACTTCTGAAAAAAGTTTAAAAAAATTTTTTAAAAAAAGCTTCTGCACAGTGAAGGAAATAATCAAAACTGAAAGGCAGCCTATGTAATGGGAGAATATATTTGCCAATGACATATCTGATAAAGATTTAGTGTCCAAAATCTATTAAAGAATTTATAAAAACCCAATGCCCAAACCACAAATAATCCAGTTTTAAAAAATGCACAGAAGACGTGAATAGACACTTTTTCAAAGAAGACATACAGATGCCATGAGACAACATAAAAAGATGCTTGATCTCACTGATCATCAGGGAAATAAAATCAAAATGACAATGATATATCACCTCACACCTGTCAGAATGGCTAAAATCAGCAACACAGGAAACGACAGGTGTTGGTGAAGATGCAGACAAGGGGGAACCCTCTTGCACTGTTGATATGAATGCTAACTGCAAGCAGCCACTCTGGAAAACAGTATGGAGGTTCCTCAAAAAGTTAAAAATAGGGGTGCCTGGGTGGCTTAGTCAGTTGAGTATCTGACACTTGGTTTTGGCTCAGATAGTAATCTTATGGGTTGTAAGATCAAGCTCATGTCAGGCTCCACACTCAGTGGGGAGTCTACTTGGAGGCTTTCTCCCTCTCCCCCCCCCCCCCACCAACTCATGCTCAAGCACTCTCTCCCTCCTTTCTCTCAAATAAATAAATCTTTTTAAAGTTAAAATAGAACTACCATATGATCCTGCAATGGTACTTCTAGATATCTACCCAAAGAATAGAAGAATACTAATTCAGAGGGATATATGCACCCCGTGTTTACAGTAGCATTATTTACAATAACCAAGATATGGAAGCAGACCAAGTATCTATCAGTTGAGAAATGGATAAAGAAAATGTGGTATGGAGTGCCTGGCTGGCTCAGTTGAGAGAGCATGTGACTCTTGATCTTGGGATTTGGAATTTGAGCTCTGTGTAGGGGGTACAGATAACTTTTGGGGGGGTACAGATAACTTAAAAAAAATAAACTTTAAGAAAAAGATGTGGTATATATACACAATGGAATATTGCTTATCCATGAAAAGAAATGAAATCTTACCATTTGCAACAACGTAGATGGAGCTACAGGGTGTAATGCTAAGTGAAATAAGTCAGAGAAAGACAAATACCATATGATTTCACTCATATGTAGAATTTAAGAAACAAAAAATAAGCAAAGAGAAAAAAAAAGAGAGGGGCCAACCAAGAGACGGACTCTTAACTCTAGAGAATAAACTGAGGGTTACCGGAGGGGAGATGAGTGTGAAGATTCTTAATGTGGAACAAAGATGTGATATGGAAGAGATTAAGAACCTTGCATTTCTAAATTTGCATTGGAAATATGAGTATGAACTCTCAAGTTTCATATATACTTTTCAAGTATGTTGAAAATTCTTAGAAACAAAAACTAATTCAGTGGCAATGACATTCCTGGACCCAGACTTTGGTTTTCATGTATCATTTCCTGTTTTCAGAAGCTTGGATTTCTTGGAGAAATGGCTGATTCTTGTCCTGGGCAGGAGATGCAGAGATGAGACTAGAGCATCATGAAAAATCATAGGAAAAAATATACCAGAATCTAGTAGGGTTATGTCAAAAAGACTCAGTGGCCAACTTGATAGAACTCACACTGGCCAAAGCTGAGCCAGTTTGAGCTTCACAGAGGATAAAGCTTGTAATGGATTAAAACCCACCAAATACACTTTAATCCATGAATTTATGAAGACATTTAAGAATAAGACCAGTTGGTCACATTGTGAAGATGAGAGTTAGCCAATTGATTACATTGAAAATCTAATAGGCATCTTCTCTTCCTATATAAGCAACAGAATGTTAGCTGAGAATTACAGTACTGCAGTTAAATAAATGAATAAGTAAATTGATCAGACTAGAACATCACCATTTTTTGTCCTCGATGAATTAATGGATGTAGGTATTGAACACTCAGTGCTAATAGCATAAAAGAGAGCAAAGCCAGAATTATTTATGTCCTGATGAAAAATTCAATTCCAACTATGATCTTGCCAAATGGATTAAATCTGATTTGATTAAGCCCCTGAATTCAGCTGATGATTATCAGGGAACGCAGAGAATGGAACAACTTGTTTAAGCACATCAGTAGGCAATAAGTAATACTCAGACTCTGGAAAACACTATGATTCAAACAACCCAGGTTTTGCAACAGATAAATTGTAATGGAAAAGAGGGATAGATAAGCAAGAGTAAAATCTGAAAACACACAAACCAAACACTAACCAGCCTAGTCTCTAACACCAGCAGCATTCAAACAAAGGAGAGGATTTATGACCAGCATGCTATGTAACCTGACGTTTCCAAGTGTCTGCAAAGCTTAGCTTGGTGCCTTTCCATGTAGCTTCTCATTCCTCTCTCCTTTCAATCTCTATAAGGAGAGGTTGGTAAATCTGAACCTGTTAAATGATCCATAATTACCCTCAACTTGTCAGAGTGCCATTAGGATAGACAAAGAATTTGGCCCAGGGTGGAGTGGAAGAAACTTTCCAAGGAAAAAAGTCCCTTTCTGAAGATCCATGTGCCATTGAAGACATGAGAAGGCAGGTAGAGTACACAGTACGATGAGAAAATGGAACAGGAACACGACTTTATTTTCTTTTCCTTGCTTGTCTAAATCTTGGGAACATAGAAGAGAGGAAGATTAAAAAGAAATCAAATAGTTCAAGATCTGTGGAGTGAGCTGGGCCACCCAGAGAGCCTACAGGGCATCTTCTTCCCCATCCTTGAAGACTGAAAGCTAAGGCCAGCTTCCAGTTCTCACTCACTTGTCCATTTTCAGTGAGGTGTGTGGAAGTGGCTCGAGTGGTGCCATTGAGCTTGGCCAGAAGGAGAACCAAGCAGATTCTGTGATGGGAGTAAAAAGCCTTCAGGGTGTGAAGCTGAATGCAGAGAACAACCAGATGCCTGAGAGTAGCATCTACCTGGGGTAAATCCATCCCCTACAGAAAAGGCAAAACAGCCATGTGGGCCACCCTATGAATGGCATGTCCCATGTCCCCAGAAGAGTACAGAACCAACCCTCTTCAAATCCAGGGGCTAGGGACAACTTAGTGTTTACACCACATTCCTTAGAAAAAAACAAGGAAAATGATGTTGAGAAGCATTTGTTTGTGCATATCAGTAAAACTCAAGTCTCTGTCCAGGGCCATGCGTGGCAAACCGGTCAAGATGCAACAGTAAACCAAGGGTCTAGGAAAATGTAAGGAGGCTGTAAAAGTGTCAAGGAAACTGCTTTAAGATGCTGGGAAGAAATGTGAGTGTGCTGTGCATTCACAAGTATTGTTAAAATTGTATTTTTGGAAGATAGGAAATATACCTAATAGGTTGGTGCACTGCTACAAGACATCTCATGCAAATTGCTTCAAACGTCATCTAGTCCCTCCTGGCTGCATGTTTAAGGCACTACAGTAAGACGAATGGATGCAGAGAAGTTAAAATCCTGGGGAAAAGATCAAATCCAGCACAGTAGCAGAAGGATATGACCTCAGGGTAAAGATCAAAGCAAAAGTGATATAGTAAGGCCAATGTTAAGATGTCTGCAATGGTTAAGATAGGACCTGGTAGAACCTCTCAGCTGACTAGAACAGTGGACGACATGAGGCCATTGTTCTAGCACAGCCTACATACACTTAGAAGTAGCCATTGAGTCCTAAGATGGCCTCTGTGTTGAGGTTGTAGGTTTGGATCTAAGAGGCCAGTCAGTCATCTCTTTGGTTCACACGTCTTTAGAGCAAGAGGAGCTACGTCCAAGTAAACCCATCCGCACCTGGAGATGATTTAGGAGACACAGTCTTCTATTTAAGCCTGATCCTGATGCTAGAATGAGATGAGACTCGGATCATGGAAAAGAAGTGAATGTTTTGGAAACCAGGTATCAGAGGCTGGTTACAAGTCTCCAAACACAACTCCCATTGAACCACATCTTGTGTGCGTGCCCTTGTATAAGCCCCCTCCTCCTTGGGCTGTCTCCTTGCCCTGTTGGTCACGTGATGCTGTGCTCCTCCATGCATGAGTCCCAGGTGGGTGTGGAAGATTTACCCCTTGTGATACCACAGTCGCTGAGCCACTGAGTAAGAACTCCAGCTTCCTGCTGACAAGACAAACTGGGAGACCTTGAGACTCGGGAAGAGTATCTGAGACAGCCTTTTAAGGATCCCTGACAGGCTGCCAGGAATATGACTAAACCGTTTTAAATATTCCAGTCCAGTCAAGCTCTTTCAGATATCTGTGGCTTCAGCCAATATCACAGTGAGGAAGAACTGCTGGTTGAGCCCAGCTGACACACTCTATCCTGAGAGATAATAAAAAATTGTTTTAATAAAATACCAAGTGTTAGGCTAGATTGTGACATAGCAGTGCAAAATCAATACCTTGTTGACTATGATCACAACCACATACATAATATTAACTGCAGGCACTATAATATCTGTTCATAAGTACCCTTTGCAGGAAAAGCCTACTTTTCACTAACCTGACTAAGGACCAGGAAGCCTAACCTGACTTCCCCTAAAGAGAAGGGACCCTCCCTCTGTGCCTTTGTAATTCTCTTGTTACATATGTAGTGAGGTAGCCGGGTAGGTAGGTAGGTAGGCAGGCAAATAGACCTGGGTAGACGGCTGGCAGATTGCAGTGATGTGCATATAGGTCTAGCATACTCCTCCTTTTTTCAAGTCTTTGCATCCCCACTGCATAACACCAAATTGGTACTCAACAACTTTCATTGATTATAGGAATAAACTTTGTTTCTAGACTTGCCTGGAACCTTTTTTTTTTTTAAGATTTTATTTATTTATTCATGAGAGAAACACAGAGAGAGGCAGAGACACACACAGGCAGAGGGAGAAGCAGGCTCCCTGCAGGGAGCCTGATGTGGAACTCGATCCCAGGACTCCACGATCACGCCCTGAGCTGAAGGGAGATGCTCAACCCCTGAGCCACCCAGGCATCCCTACACTTGCCTACAACCTTTATGTGGATTTTGTAAAGAAGAAACATGAAACCTGCACTATAGAATCACCCACTATCAAATGCATGTTATAAATGTATTAAATATCCTAACCATCCAACTTTTATATTTAATTATTGAAATCAGTTAGTTTAAACATCGCTTTTAGTTGTTTCTGGAAGAAAATTCTGGAATGTGGGAACCATAAATTTTCTTAACATCTTCTGAAGCCAAAGTACTGACTATTGATATGTTCTCATCTTCCAGTGCCCTGGCCAGCTACAATTTATTCCATAAGAAATAACAAAGTTAATCCTTAGAACATTGAATTATTTCAGTAACAATTGCAAGAAATAACAAAAGTAGACAGTAAACATATTCTACTTGCCTCTGGCTCCTTTGCATTTGCAGTAATAAAAATCCAGCATTTGGGGTGCCTGTCTTAGGAAAGCATGTGATTCTCAATCTTGGGGTCATGAGTTTGAGCCCCACATTGAACATAGAAATCACTTAATTTTTTAAAAATCTGGGATCCCTGGGTGGCCGCGTGGTTTAGCGCCTGCCTTTGGCCCAGGGCGTGATCCGGGAGACCCGGGATCGAATTCCACGTCGGGCTCTCAGTGCATGGAGCCTGCTTCTCCCTCTGCCGTGTCTCTGCCTCTCTCTCTCTCTCTCTCTCTGTGACTATCATAAATAAATAAAAAATTTTTAAAAATCTAACATTTTCCGTCTAAGCAGGATCATCATTAAAAAAACAAAGGGCAAGCCAGGTGGCTCAGCGGTTTAGCACTGCCTTCAGCCCAGGGTGTGATCCTGGAGACCCAGGATCGAGTCCCACGTCAGGCTCCCTGCATGGAGCCTGCTTCTCCCTCTGCCTGTGTCTCTGCCTCTCTATCTCTGTGTCTCTCGTGAATACATAAATAAAATCTTTTTAAAAAGGTAAAATTAAAAACAAACAAAATAAGGGTGCCTGGCTGGCTCAGTTGGTGGAATATGCAATTCTTGATCTCAGGGTCATGAGTTCAAGCCCCAAGTTGGGTGTGGAGCCTACTAAAAGAGCCTACTAAAAGCCTACTAATACAGTTAAGAATTATCAGCCCTTTAAATAAATATGCTTGTATAGATATGTACTAATTATGCAGATTATATTTCTGTCTCAGTAAAATTTCATCAGCATGTTGGGCCATTCCCTGAGGTCTCATTTCTGTATCTATTGGATCACCAGAAAAGACGAGTTTAATTCCCTCAGGAGCATTCAGAATATAAATCAGGCAAAAACACCGATCTGTTGACTCAAAGAGCCTCAGGATATATGAGCATTGGAAGGGAAGTTGGGAGTTTTCTAGATTAGATTCACAGCACTGTTTGGTGCTTCCTATTACATCCTTGTTACATGGGCACCCAGCTGTGTTTGAACAGCTTCAGGAATGAGGACCTTCAAAGTCCTAGAAAACTATCATTCTGAGTGGCTAAAAAAATAAAGCTGTCGACAAAGATATGAATAATTGGCATTTGAAAAAGAGTCTTGCCGTAGGGTTTTCAGACATACATACATCAGGAAATAAATGATGTGAACTTCATGTGAATTCATGTAATTTTTTTTCAAATTAAAGGATTTAAAGTTCATAATGGCCACAACAAGAGAGTCGGTATTAATCCAACACCATGATTTGAATTGTTCTGATATTTGGAAAAGTTCAAGAGACCGTTCAAGCAGTGAAATGATTGATAACTTAGAGAGTAAATTCTTTGTAGATAAGTCAGCTGAAACCCACATGAAGAAAACAGGCTCTAAAGTTGGAAAATAAGAGAAGTGAATGTGATAGCAAAGATAAAAAGTCTCCATGCCCTTCAGTTACAAAGACGATGGATGTGGACTTCAAATTGTTGCATAAAGATACTCAGTTAGAGGCTTTTAGGGATATAGAAAAGATTGCAGAGTCTTAGCACAGAAATACCTTAAGCATGTGCTTGTCTGAAAACCTGAAAAGAGATGAAATCTTTATAGGTATTTTCATTAAAAAAAAAAAAAACCTAAAACTTTATACATCTCTGTCCTCACTGTAATATACACTTTTCTTAGCTCAGAGGAAGAGATATACTATACTGTGTACTTGGAGAATATTTGCTAAAAGAAAGTGAATATGGAAATTTTCCTGATGGTACCCTGAGTATAGGTAAAATGAAGATAATAAATAACTGAATTAAAGAGATTGACTGTAGTGATCATCTTACATTTTTGGAAATGATGGTCTTTGTTGGAATATTTTACATCCAGTATATCAGTTTTCCTAAGAAGGCAGATTGGGGGACAGATTTTGAATTAATGATGTCTACTATCATAGACAGATTTATCCCAGTTTCATTCTGCTAAACCATAATACCTATTTGGTTTTCTTTTTTTTTTTTTAAGATTTAATTTATTATTCATGAGAGATACAGAAAGAGAGAGACAGAGACACAGGCAGAGGTAGAAGCAGGCTCCATGCAGGGAGCCCGACGTGGGACTCGATCCCAGGTCTCCAGAATCAGGCCCCGGGTTGAAGGCGACACTAAAGCGCCAAGCCACCCAGGCTATCCACCTATTTGGTTTTCAAATATTATTGGACACACTTAAAAAAAATCAAATTATGCTCTTTACAGCATTTACGTAAAGCTTAATAAGTTATCGTATTATAAATTCATTCCTTGGCCTCTCAGTTATTTCCTGTTATTTTAGTTTTCAGACAAGATGAAATTCAATCACTTAAAAAGAAATTTACAACCAGGCCACTACACAAACCCCAAATTCCAAAATTACTTTTATTCTTGGCTTCTTTGGAAAAATGTGTCAAGTTCATTCTTTCATGTAGGTCCAGAAGTATGATCAGGATGTTCGGATTGGTTTTGACCATTCTGTAGAACCTGCTCGTGTTCGCTCTGAGGTATAGATGCTGCATAGTGCAGTTTGTATGTGACCTAGCCAGGTAAGAGGAGAGGACTTAGCTCTCTCCCGAAACAGAAAGGAACAGTAAATTCAGCAGTGCATGGCCGCTGCAGTGATGCTCCGAGAAGCTGTGATTTTAGCATTACACACAGTCTACAGATACATAAAATCGTATCAGATGTCTTTGAAGTGTCTATATAAGTCGTGATGGTGACAGATGCGAAGAATCTAAAGTATTCAGAAGAGAATGAAGCTGCATATAGAGCAGTTAAAAGAAACACGTGGTGTAACTTGGTTTGAGCATCATGGAGTGGATTTGTATACTTAATATGCAGCTTGAACATAGGCAATGGACTACCCCTCTTTTAAAGCATTTGAATTTGTTACTAGTGGCAAAAATAGGGGGTCAGGATAGCAAAGAGGGCTTGAAAAAAATCATCCTGGATGAATGCACCCCATCCTCCATTTCATGCCTAACTTTTGGAGGCATCATTTGCTGGTACTGTTAAATCAGGGAGTATGTATACACAGGAAGTTGAATTTTTCCATTTGAATTTTTTATTTCCAGCCCTAAATTAGAAACTGTCCAAATATCCACAAATAGAAAAATACATTCTCTTATATTTTTGGATCTATGCCATGGATCATAATAGTGAATACCTTAAAGTATGCATAAAATGGATGGATCTAATCAGTCTGTCTGATAATAAGTGGAAAAGAATGTAAAGACGTGCCTTTTACGTATCAGTTAGACAACAGGAATTATCTGACTAAATTCTGAAGATGGGCTTATGTGGGTCATGTGAGAGCAGTGACCTTGAGTTGTGGGTGAGGTATTGGACGTAGAATATTAGGGCGTGGGGGAGACAGGCAGACAAGGTGCAGTGGTCTTTCCAGCGCTGTGATCCTTCTGAGTCTTTCATCACTCTTACCACATGGGCCAGTCCACCAGCACGAACCATGAGGAGCCCCATCCCTTTTGTGTGTGCCTAGGAGCTCAAAAATGTCAGAGACAGTCCCCTCAGAAGGAAGCTATGATGTGAACACGCCAGTATTTGGCTGAAAATGTAGTCCTAAACGTGACCGGTTTAACCTGCCTGTCTATCACAGACTGTTAACCTTCATAAGACCTCTTAGAAATCTGTACAGGGGTATGTAATTTATCCAGAGCTATTTGCAGGTTCAGTATTTTGGATTGTCTCAACTAACAACTCCAAAGCTATTCTCTTAATACTATGTAGTGCCATGCCAATGACTGTGCTTCTTGTTTTATGTTTTCTTCCTAGGATTTATACACTTGTAGAATATGACCACTGAAGGCGAGTGAAGAGATGATCTCCAATCCCACCCTTTTTCAGATAAGGAAACTCATACAGAGAGGTTGCAGCAACAGTCCCAAAACACAGGGTTATGGCAGAAGGTGGTTCATGCTTCCTGCAGTGTTAAATGACCAAAGGTATATTAAAGCCCTTATGTTTTTTCTTCCGTTATAAAACTGCAGGCTTAATGGATCTGTTTTGTTAATCACATCTTAATTAGATTCCTTAAAGATTTTCATTAAGTTCAAACTACACCCACTCGCACTACTATTTTTCAGTGCTACTATTTTTCAAAAGCTATAGGTATTTAAATTTTAAAACATCAGAATTCTTTTTTTTTTTAGATTTTATTTATTTATTTGTGAGACACACACACATACACACACACACACACAGGCAGAGTCACAGGCAGAGGGAGAAGCAAGCTCCCTGCAGGGAGCCCGATGTGGGACTGGATCCCGAGACTCAATCCCGGGACTCTGGGATTACGCTCTGAGCCAAAGGCAGATGCTCAACCGCTGAGCCACCCAGGCATCCCAAAACATCAGAATTCTAATCTGCTTAAAACACAAAAATTTTGAGGACACCTGGGTGGCTCAGTGGTTGAGCATCTGCCCATGGCTCAGGTCGTGATCCTGGGGTCCTGGAATGGAGTCTTGCATCATGTTCCCTGCAGGGACCCTGCTTCTCCCTCTGCATGTGTCTTTGCCTCTCTCTATGTGTCTCTCATGAATAAATAAATAAAATATTTGTTTAAAACCACAACAATTATTAAATGATTTTAAAATGCCACCCTGGAGTTAGGTTGTCTGTGTTAGAAATTATATTCTTCATGAAATGTTACAGTCTGCTTTCTTGATCAGCATCATTTTCCATAATACCAAATGTGCTTCAGAATTATAAATTGTGAGTTAAAGATGGTCTTTTGATCAGAATACCAAAACCTTGTCTGCTAATCTCTTCTGTGGGCATTTCACAATTTTTACTGCTATGTGTATTTCCCGGGATATAACTTTTGATTTGTTAAGACAGTTCCCTTTTGGTAAATGTTTGGGAGGAGGTTATTTGGCTTAATATTTCAAGAACAATTAAGAACATTGTGATAAAGGCATAAGGCCAATAGGTAAGGAGGCTTTTGGGCGAGTTCCATCTGCTCCCTGTATAGTCGTGGGACCTCGCAAGTACTGAGATTTTTGAACTTGAGTTTTCTTGTGAGGAAATGAGTATAGACACATGTATCTAACAGGAATGTTATTGGGATGGTTTACAAATGAAATATTCCATCCAGTACTAAAATATGGTATGGGCTCAATTAATGATATTTACTGTTTTCTTCATGGGTCTTAGAATATCCTTTTCCAGAGAATTATGATATTTTCCTTCTTATCATCTGCCTGAGGTACTTCACTTTTTAACACATTTGGTTTATGTATTGGGCCTAAACTTACAACTTTATTTGCTCTGATTTTTATCTCTCTCTAATTTTCTGTTTTTGTCCTTTGTAAATGAATAAAGCAGTTATTATGTTATATAAAAAATAATGGATAAAGACATCATCCATCCCATTAATTGATTAAAATGCCAGAAAATACTGTAATGAATGTTTATCGCACTTAAATGTCCCATGAGAATCCTCAGCTGACATAACATTTCTCTAAACATGTGAATATACAATAGTGGATCCCAGATATGTAGAACCCAGAAAAAAGGAGCCTTGAAAGCCCAGAGCATCTGCAGAGATATTTGCAGATTCTCCCCTTGCATTTGCAGAAGCTGGAGATACTGTAATGTTGGTAGCGGGGGTCAGTGTCCTCCCTCCTTTTGAGAGACTGAGAGCAGCCGTGCATAATGGCTGTTTTAAGAACTGTGCCTCAGTTTTGTGGGTTTTTTTTTTTAAGATTTTATTTATTTATTCATGAGAGACACAGAGAGGTAGAGATACAGGCAGAGGGAGAAGCAGGTTCCATGCAGGGAGCCTGATGTAGGACTCGATCCCAGGTCTCCAGGATCACACCCTGGGCCGAAGGTGGCAATAAACCCCTGAGCCACCTAGGCTGCCCATTTTTTTGTTTTCTTTAAAGATTGTATTTATTTATTCATGAGAGACACAGAGAGGCAGAGACACAGACAGAGGGAGAAGCAGACTCCCTGTGGGGAGCCCGATGCGGGACTTGATCCTAGGACCCCAGGATCATGACCTGAGCTGAAGGCAGATGCGCAACCACTGAGCCACCCAGGTGTCCCACAGCTCAGTTTTGCGAACCACTCTCAGAAGTTAGAAGAGTAGTAGATAATGCTGATGTACTACATGGGACTGTATGCTCTTTGAACTCAGAGCCACCATTCCTGGTGATTTCAAAAAAATTTTTAGGGCAGTTTTAGGTTTATAACAAAATTGGGAGGGAGGTACAGAGGTTTCTCATAGAGCACCTGCTCCCTCACACATAGTCTTCCCCATTATCGGCATCACTTTCCAGAATAGTACATTTTTTACTAAAGATGAACATTGGCCCATCATGATCACCCAGCATCCCCAGTGTACCATAAGGTTCATGATTGGGGTTGTACATGCAGTGGGTTTGGACAAACATGTAATAACACGTATCTACTATCATATTGTCACACAAATAGATTCACTGTCCTAGAAATCCCCTGTGGCCTGCCTCTTCATCTCCTCCACTCCTCAACCTAATGCTTTTGAAAAAACATTAAAAAAAAAAAAAGTCACACATGATAATGAAAAACAGAAAAAGAGCAGATTCAGGAAGTCATCCATGACCTTGACATTTTTAGAATCTGTTAACACTTTCTCCTATCTTTTCTATATGCACAGGCTTTGAACACATGGGCTTATAGTTTTATACTGTGTGGTCACAGCCATCCATGGTGCTTCTAGAACAGTATGAGAATGGCTTTCATGTTAACCACTCGTGAGTCAAATAATGTCTTATGTGCAGGAAATATAATGGTAAGCATTGTAATTAGTTTTCTTTGTTGCTGTAAACTCGATTCATTTTCCCGTGGGAATATAAGGAAAAATATGTTTATATATTCAGAGATACATACAGAATGCAGTGTAACACAAATAGGTACTGATTTTCCTTTTAAAAGTGTAATTTGTAATCCTTTTCATGGTCCACCGAGACTATTTTGTATTTTAATATATCTAATGCAATGTGCCCTTTTCACGGAGTCATTTTGTTTTGCAAAGATACAGACTTCAGTACTTTGTAGTAATATAAAGCAGAAAACTCAAGTCAGTAATCAGATGAATAATTACATATTCTCCCCTCTACTTAAATGTGTACAAGTAACACCAAATTTTTATGGTGTTAACTTGTAATAAGAAAAAAATATTCTGCCTCAAGATGCTCATGAAAACAGTCATTTTTCTTTTTTGGCAATGCCTTTTGGGTGGATACATATTACTGTCATCCTTTAAAAGAATTAAATACAAATTGGAAACTAAGTGAAGAGAAATAAAATGCCACAGAAATTTCAAAGGAAGATTTATAACTTGGATATTATGAACAACGTTACCAAACCTTATGATCTCTGTATCCATCAGTCTTTCTTTGTACGTGTATTTCAGACATTTAAGATTAATAGAATTAAGACTGGTAAATTTCAGAAGGATCAACTCTGGAGATCCTCAGATAAGATGATATGACCAGGATGCATTACCATTAAATCTGTCACTAACTTAAAGATAATTAAGTAGATTCTACAAAATAAATTTTTTACCAGTATATTCCAGTGTGAAGGAGGGAGGAGGAAATGGAAACATAAGCAAGAAAGACTCCCTTGATCTTTCCAAGTAATATGGAATGCTTGCCGTAATTGTATCTAAACTGTACGTAGAAGACTGGAGTCAGGAGCTAATCACATGTTTGAAAATCCAGATAATCTGAAACTATGCCAATGATGAAAGAGATAGGGAGTCACTCGATGAAATTAGCAACACACACTGGAACTTCTATAAAATGCAGCAGTATAAAGGTGATTTTACATGGAGAACAGTATTCTAAAATTCAGAAAATAATTAACTCTTTGGAGGAGATACACAGTAAAATTGGGAAAAAGTTGGATTCAACCATATTTTTACAGGGCCATGTATTTGGAAATCAACTGTACTGATTTGTGGTGCTTGTTTAACTGTATTGATTGAGGAGCATGGCCAGTTGATTTGGAAAACGAGTTCAGAAGGGAATTAGTTTTCAGGAGTTTTTAACCGAATGAGATATTTTTAAATCCCTATAATACAATTCAGTCTTAACATTAATTTGTGTGTCTCATTTCAGCTTTACTATGTCCTTGGTGAGATCCAACCTTACAATTTGTAAATAGGCCCGACATGGCTATTATATGATTACGAGTCAATTTCAAGGATTGATTTTAGAGATGGATTTAGTAATATCTGTGACATTTGTGGAACATGGGGCATGTTAAGGAAGACGTTGAACATTTGGGACAGACTTCTGCTAAAGGCATAAGGAAGGCACAGGTCAGTACTAGTGTTCTAGGTATGGTGGTCGTGGCCAGCACATTTTTAATTTTTTTGGATAATATGTCCCATGTGTACAGTGTCACTAGCTTTGTGGCTTCAAGTCTTTTTTTCTGTGTCCTGTTGCCCATTAAGGTCAACAAGAGACTTGTTTGTAAAAATGCTAGTGTGGCTTCTAACTCAGGGTGACAGGGTAGGAAGCTTATGAGAAATGCCCCTCTGTTTTTCAGAGCTCATTTTTTAAAGTTGATTTGAATGTGCATCGGGAGCCAAAACAACTGTCTTGAGTCATAAGTAGGCTGAGGTTCCGTCCTTCTGTTCTTCTTTCATTTCTCTTCGATTAGCAAGACCTGTTTGAGCTATCTGGTCGAAATAGTTACTTTTCATCATGTTTTAGAAATATCTTTGTCCATTGCAGTGTCGAGTCAGAACACTCCTAGAGCATTCTAGATGAGCATTTTCCCTGAGGAGCGACCCACGTTATAGTCTGCAGAAAATGTTTCAGGCACCCCCACTTTAAATTAATAAAACATGGCTGTGGAATCACAGAAGGCCCAGCATTGGCTTGAACTCACAATGTCAACGGGTTGATTTTTGTTTCTTATGAAGTGGCCAATATGTGGTTTGGAGCTGTGATGATGGGAAATTTTGGTAACATTAGGAAACCATCCTTCTGCTTTGTAATAATCCAGGAATGTATAAATACTCAAAAGCCGAAAACAGTTTAATAATATGTCTGAAATCAAATAGTAAAAGGAGGATCCTGTCTCTTGCCTTGAGCTAGTTTTAATGAATGTACCCAGTGCTGATGAAAGTAAATTAACATGCAGAAACAGAACCAGGAGGAAGCTGTGAATCGGACATTGACAGTGTACCCCCAGATGACAGGTCCATAAAACCTAGACCCACAGCTGCACCTGGGTGGTACCTGTCCTCATTTAGGGAGACACCCTACAGTCAGCCCTATAAAGGTATGTACTCGGCCATGTATTCATTCATGTGCAGATGTGAGAAGGGAAAAGCAAAACATTTCATTTGACCCTAAATATGTGTTGTTGTTGTTTTTCTTCTGATACTAAGGAAATCAGCACATTTTCACGGGCTCCTGGAAGTAGTGTGAGCACCTCAGGCAGCGTGCCCTCCCTTAGCTGTGCTGTTGCCACTGCCGTGGCCGCGTGAACACTGCCTACACCTCAGAGTACATGGGGTGCTTTCTTGCGGGGGCTCAGGGAGCGTGCCCAGCATCACTCACAGCGGCGGGTGGGAGCACGTCTCCTGCACGGATGCCTTTCTGCTCTTCCTCAAGCGCATCCGACCCTGTAGTCCACTTCAGATGGGAAACTTACAGTCATCCTGATGTACGTTTCTTGTTGGCAGTGGGCCATCTTCTGGAATGTCCAGGGCTCTTACAACGCTGTGTCTTGTAAGAATAAGCACACGCCTTATAAACCATATACTTCATTACTTATTTGTTTTTAGTCATATTACTTACAACTCTGATGGAATCCATTCCATTTCTCATTTAGTTTTTTGCTATTGTTGTTGTTTTCCTAAAGATGCATAAATTTTTACTCCTAATTTGGACTCTTTGCCTCCAGGATAGCTTCTCAGATGTTGTTTGCTTGCTTCCTTCTTTCCCTCCCTCCCTTCTACTTATTCCTCCCTCCTGGGTTACTTCAAGCACTTCTTGGAACCCAGACATTCTCTTTTTCATATTTTCCTGAAATATATCTTCAAGTTATGTCATCAAGGAGACTGTGTAGGACATAAATTTTATGAAGCCAGAAATGTTTATGCTTTGCTCCTTCAGGCTTGATTAATAGTTTGACTGGGTTTGTATCACTTTTCCTAAGAACTCTGGGATATTTTATATGTTCTTTATAATACTCTTTATTTTATATAACCACACTCATATGTGAAATGTCTAAGGCCAATCTTAATCTCATTCACTTGTAGATAATCTACCCTGATTATATATTCTACTGTCTGTGAAGTTTATCTCATTCTTGGCATTTTGAAATTTCACAAGGATTTGAGTTATTCATTTATAGCACTTTTGACCTAAAACCATGTGTTTCTGACTTTATAGTTTTAAAAATAATGTATTCCTGTTTGTTTTCTTTCTTTATAAGCCTTACTGGTGTGATCTAAGGTTTTGATTGAGCAACAAAATCACTTATATCTCAAATTGTATCTATTTATCTTGTAGCTGTATGTTCTAGGAATTTCCTTACTTAGTCTTCCATTCTTCCAATGAATTATTTCCATCCTTATATTTTTATTTTGCAAGTACTCTTTCTGGGTTTATCATGATTTCCTTTTCACATAAATGTAATTTTTGTTAATAGATGCAAGACGATCTGAATACCGTTGAGGGCTAGGTCTGTGTGTGTGTGTGTGTGTGTGTGTGTGTGTGTGTGTGTGAGATTATCTTTCCTAAATCATCTGTTCCCTTTGAGATCAGCTTTATCTTTAATGTACAGAGCGTTTGTTTTGTTTTTTACCTTACCTTCTGCCTAACTTTTTCCTGAGTAGTGACCTGGGGTTTTCAGACAATGAGGTTGATTGTACAAAGTGGTTGGTGAGACTTTCTTCCCCTGTGGTTTTATGATGTTCTATTTTGCCATTGCTTTCCCCAGTGAACATGAAAGCCATCCAGGTATTCAGTCCAGATGAGCAATTTGTGGACGTAGAAGGTTTTGTTGGATTGAGCTTTTGAGGGTTGGATTTCATATTACAAAGTTCCTGAATGATAAAATAAGGATAGTCCTTACCCTGGGATACCAGAACTCAGCCTGGTTATTCATTTTCTCCTGGCACTCTTTCAACTTGGAAACTTAGGGAGCCCTTGAGTGCTTGTTTTGTGCAGGCATGAGGGAGGCAGCGTGACAAACTGCCTAGGAAATCTCCCTGCTAGCCAGCCTTCATAACCCAGCTCCTTCTACTCTCTGGCCTCTACTTCTTGTCCTCTGAGTCTGATTATCATTATATAATCAAACACGTGTTCTGGAAGATGGGTTGCACTGCTCAGTTTCTTACATGAAGAGTCTTGTTGGGGTTTCTTGTTCAGAGATGAACTTCTTCTAATTTTCTTACCAATTCTGTGTTCCTTCTTGGAGGCTGTTGTTTTTAAATGGGTGTCTGGGAAGGAGGAAAGACTTCTGATTGTTCTCCACCCACAATGTTGAACCAGAAGATGCCAAGAGTTTATTTGTGCATAACTAAACTTACAGAAACATAACTCCGTGACCACATTTTCATACATGTAATACAGTTTGATGATTCAGATCTGAGACACACAACACAATTTGCACAATAAACCCACATTACATTAACTTTTTTTTCTTCTCCCATGAAGTGAAGAGATTGGATAAGCCATCTATAACATTCCTTCCGTACTAATGTTCTTTATCCTGCTACTGTAACATAGTATAAAGAAACATTTAAAACACTAAATGAAATATGCCCTTTTTGAAATTTGTTCACAAACAAAAACCTCCAGTTACTAAAGGTACTCTTTTCCTATGAAATGTTTCCATTTTATGTGACATTTACACTAATCACTTGTAACTTGACCTGATTTTATTAGAAATAAGTTTCATAAATAAAAATCTAGCCTAACTTCTGAAAGCACAGAATATAAAAATACCTTTTGTATAGATTTTAACAAAAATATTTTGATTTTGTAAGTATGAAAGTGTATCTCAAACACCTACTTCTTCAGCAGTTTTATTTTAAATCTCAATTGTTTTGTTTTCACTTTTTTTCTAGAATCATGGACATGGAAGCTGAGAGTCTGCCTAATGAACTAAGGCTGCAGAATGATGTCTTCTCTCTCTTTGAATAAGAGCAAAGAAAATACCTTCCAAGTAAGGACTCCTAGATTTTGGAGTTTGCATCCATCCTGCATTCATCACATTTATTTTACATCTGACCCCAACTGTTTGCCTAAATTAGATTGAAAATTAAGGAGCAAAGGATGCCCGCAGCAAAGGAATTGCACATTTTTGGAAGTTTGAGCAAAACAGCAGATGAAACATCAGCTGGGCATCGTGAGCTCGGACTCATTAAAGCAGGCTGGGAGTCACTAAGAGAAATAGGCCTAACCTGTGCAACAACAGTGAGGACTTAATTTGTGAGGTAGGTACAACGTAAAAGTAAGGTGTTTTATATTTCATTTCATCTCACTACTACTAGGAATTAGCCACTCAGCGTTTGGTATTTTTATGCCACTTGAGTCTAATCTTCCTGTATTCTTTTCTTTGTTCCCTTCTTTGAAAAGTCAGTGAACAAACAACAACCATGACCACAAAATGTTAGATCATTTGGTGTATGATGTCCTGGGCTCTGGCATTTTTAAAACTTAGATGTGTATTGTATTTTTATTTTAAGGAGACCTGCATATCCTTAGATACTCTTTACTACGTGCCCAGATTCATTGTTTTGGGGAATCTGCACAACCTTAAGCATTGAACCAAGTGCTTGAAGGAATAGAAGGATAAATACAATGTAGATTTTGCATTTTATGAGCTCAGAAGGCTACAAGAGAAGCTGGATGGTGAGGCATAGACTTCCCAGGGCCATATTCTTGTGCCAAGGAAACTAGAAGTGGAAGAGACATTCA
>NW_023331535.1:0-37955 GCF_011100685.1 Canis lupus familiaris
AAATTATCTAACATATTATTATTTCCAGTTTCTTCCCTTCTCTTCTCTTTAGCATATAAAAAGTTTATTTAGGGAAATATGTGTAAAGGAAAAAAATGAAGCCTTATAATCAGATTTCAGCCTCCTTTTTCAACTGGAGCCATGTCTCTGTATCTGGCCAAATTTTATCACAAACTATAAGTTTCAGTTGCTAGTTTTATGAGGATGAAAATCCTTCCCTGTTTTTTAATATTTTATATTTAATAGTTGGGTTTTAGGGAAGGGAATTAATTAACCTTATACGCACTGTCACATCCAAGCCTGTCAAATGAACAGAGAACTTTTTAAGCATTTTGGGACTCCTACCTGATGTACAGTCATCATAATTTGTCCTGAGGACACAGTCTTATTTAAGAGTAAATATACCAGAGCCATCTTAAGGATCTAGTATTATGGATGTTTGTAGTCAGAATACCATCATTTCCCTTCTTTCAGGCACAAGGGATTTTATTAACATTCTTGTGTGACTACCTGAGTATATCACAAGCTGTGGTATTGAGACCAGTGAGTAGCTCATCTATAGGTCTGTATGGGGATCCTTCATTTAGGCTTGGAATTTTTTGTTTTTTTTCCCCCACTTTAGAGAGTATTCTAAACAGGCTCTCTTATTTTCATAGCCAAATAAATGTCCAGCTAACCTGTGTGGGATAAATTCTAAGTACGTGAGAAAGTCAAAAGTAAGTGTTCGCTTTTAGCATGAGATTGATCAGAAAATGCTTCAGAATAAGGGAAAGACATGAAGTCAACCACAAAGCAAGGAAGAATTCAAGTAACTAAAAGACAAAGGGGGAAGAGAAGCCTGTAGAATATACAATGTTTGAGGTAAAACATTAATGACATGTAAAGAGAATAGCAAAGCGTGACCCAATTTCCTAAACATTGCTGAAGAACTAATGGATAAGATAAGCACAAAAACTGGCAAACCCATCAGAGAGCACCAAGGACTATGAGCCATTTTAAGCTCTTGGGTAGGGAGAAAATCTTGACAAAGGTGCTTCAGTCCAACAGACGGTGAGATAAATTAGAGATGAGGCAGAAAACAAGAGCTTACTTCAGAAACAACCCAGGGGCACTTGGGTGCCTCAGTCGGCTAAGTGTCTGCCTTCCGCTCAGGTCATGATCTTGAGGTCCTCATATTGAACCCCAAGTACGGCTCCCTGCTCAGTAGGGAGTCTGCTTCCCCCTCTTCTTCTGCCTCTCTCCTTGTTCATGTGTGCTCTCTCTCTCTCTAATAAATAAATAAATAAAATCTTTTAAAAAACAAACTAAATAGCAATGACAAACCCAAAGCCAAATGCTGATCTCATTGTAGTCCATCAAGGAAACTGTGATGGTGCTGAACAGCAAGCTTTTATTCTACAAATGTAGGAGAATACTTCCGTTCTGAAATCTTTTCTTCAACTAATTTTTTTTTTTTTCAAATAATGATTGGCTTCGGTTTATCTTTCAGCTGGGGGAGTCATTCACCCTTTTTCTTACCACAAGCTCAAAACCAAATAAGTGACAAGGAAAGCTTCACAGTATGGCAATGTTAGAGAAGACATACAGACTTAAATGTGAAAACTTCGGAGATCTTAGAGCCCTTGGTCTTCAGTGCAGTGCTGGGCAACACTCGGGATGAAACGTTCTAAGCCATGGCAATCAGATTTCTCTGTAACAAAATAGAAGTCTTGCATATTTTTCTAGTAGACATTAGGATACACGGCAGAGATTTGATTCAAGTTATCAGAAAAAATATTTTAGAAAGATATGTGAAATCTCATGGAAATATGAAAACAATAATAAGGTACTACCAGTCCATAAAGAGACTGAAGCCAAAAGGTCTTTTATTTCCTCTGAGCCTATCTGTTCTGCATCTCTGCTTCCCTCTGAGAGGCTATTCTGTTATCTTCTCACTGTCTATACCCATTCTTTCTATGCTCCCTTGGGGTGTTTCTGCCCCTCTCCAACACTATATAAGACGTACCTTTCATTTTCCATTTTGCTGAATTTGGTCAGGTAACATGACCTTTTAATTCCAGGGCCTACTACCTCTTATTCCTTTTTATCTCATTTAAAATGTTTTAAAAATGGGATGCCTACGTGGCTCAGTCGGTTAAGTGACAACCTCTAAACTTTGGCTCAGGTCATGATCTCAGGGTCATGAGATCAAACCCTACAAGGAGCTCCATGCCCAGCCCAGCGTGGAGCCTGCTTAAGACTCTCCCTCTCACTCTCCCTCTGCCCCTCCCGTGACACTTGAGCTCTCTCTTTCTCTCTGTTAATTAATTAAATGTTTTAAAAATAATAGCCCTAAAAATAACTTATTTTCACTGTTAAAAAAAAATCACATAGCATAGACACATCTAAAGAAAAAAATACAAAATCACCTGAAATATTGAGGTAAACCACATGAATAATTTGATTGATAGTACTAGTTTGTGAGGGCTGCCATAACAAAAGACTGCAGATTAGGTGACTTAAACAACATAAATTTGTTTCTCAGAATCATGGAAGCTGAATTCCAAGATCAAGGTATTAGTAGGTTTGGTTTCTCCTGAGGCGTCTCCGGCTTGCAGATGGCTACCTTCTTGTTGTGCCTTCATATGGCTTTCTCTGTGTACACACATCCCTGATTTCCCGTGTTCTTGGATGAAGGCTCTACATTTGTGAACTCATTTAACCTTAAGTACCTCCTTAAATACCCTATTTCCAAAGAGTGTCACACCAAGGGCTGGAGGTTCCCATATGAAGTTTGGGAAGATACAAGTGAATTCATAATAGTGACCATATTTTAAAACATCTTTCCTTTCTCACATGTATACACTTTTACACACATACAGTTAAACTTTTGTACAAATTGAACTGAATCATATATCATGTCCTTTTTTTTTATTTTTTTATTTTTTTTTAGTTTATTTTTTTTTTTTTTAATTTTTATTTATTTATGATAGTCACACAGAGAGAGGAGGGAGGCAGAGACACAGGCAGAGGGAGAAGCAGGCTCCATGCACCGGGAGCCTGATGTGGGATTCGATCCCGGGTCTCCAGGATCGCGCCCTGGGCCAAAGGCAGGCGCCAAACCGCTGCGCCACCCAGGGATCCCTTGTCCTTTTTTTTTAATCTGGGAACTTCCTGTTTCTTACAGTCTTATTTTGACCCCTCCCTTCTTTCCTTTGCCTAATCAACACATGTCTAATAACCAATACAAATAACCTTATGTGTTATTACCATATTTTTCCATGCATATATAATAAAATCAAAGAGCTCTTTGACACTTTAAGTTTAATGTAATCCTATTTTTTTTTTTTTTTTATTTATGATAGTCACAGAGAGAGAGAGAGAGAGAGAGGCAGAGACATAGGCAGAGGGAGAAGCAGGCTCCATGCACCGGGAGCCCGATGTGGGATTCGATCCCGGGTCTCCAGGATCGCGCCCTGGGCCAAAGGCAGGTGCCAAACCGCTGCGCCACCCAGGGATCCCTAATGTAATCCTATTTTATATACATTTCTGCAACTTTCATTCTTCATGTAACAATACATCATGGAAATTTATGCTGGTCAATGGGTAAAACACTAACCTACTCCTTATAATGAATGTATTCTGTGCAATGTACAGATGTACCACAGTTTATTCAATCATTCACCTATTTAATTAGCACTAATTCCATTTCCAATTTGTTGTCATCGTCAACTGTATAGCACTAAACACGTATGTATGAGTCCCTAGTGTTCTAATTTGTTTAGAATAGATTCACAAGAGCCTTATTGCTGGGTCAAAGTCTATGTGTTTATTTAAATTTTATAGATCTTGCCAAATAGCTCATTTAAAAGGATATAATGACTCATATTTCTACTACAATTACATGAGTGTACAGTTTCCCCCAGTATCCATGCCAACAAAAGGAATTATCATTAATTTAACTACCTGCCAAAGTTATGGAAGTGAAATGAATGCTCACATATCTCTAAATACACTGAGACCAAGTATAAGTTTACCAGCCATTGTCTTTTCCACAAATTGTTATTTTTTATATTCACTGCTTATGTTTTTCATGGGATTATATATCTTTTTTCCCATTATTTTGTAAGAACTATTCTGTATTTTGTACTTTATTGATATTGTCCATTCGCCTCTCATATATTATGCAGGTAAATTTCCTAATATATTCCTTAAGCTTTGATGTTGTTGATGATATCTTTGGCATGCAAAAAAACACATATGTAATGCATACAGCCACATATTCACATAATATGTTTTCCTTTATAGCTTTCAAATTACCAGCCTTTGTAAAAGCTTTCCTCATTCAATTACAATATAGTGTCTTTTTTCCTCTTTTCCTCAACTAACCAAATCAAACTAGACTAGATATATGCATCTATTACCCCTATCATCTCAAGCACTTCATATAGAGAAATGTAGCTCTCTGTCAACACTCAGCCCTCCCACGAGATGAGGAAGCCCTGTATCCCAACACTCACTGAAGACAGCCAGGCATTTACCTGGGAGTTATTTTGCTACTTAGATAATACTTTCAACATATTATTTTATTTCTAAATGAGTTTACTGATAGATATTGAATGTTAAAGATCCTTCGGCAAAAATTTTCAAAATAAATTTTGGCTTAATAAAAAAGAAACTTGGGAATTATTAATAATCAAGTGAAACTGCTTTCTGTCATTTCAAAATAAGAATATTTTGATCTTATATCAGATAAGATCAAATAAGAATACATCTTTTCAAGTTGTATTTTAAAAATATATCTGCAATACAATTTCCCCTTAGAAGGGCCACTACCTGCAAGAACAGGAAATGTGGTGGAAGAAAAATTACAGTAGAAAGAGACAGTGATCTCAATCAAATACAGTCAAAATAGTCTATTATTTTAAGCTCTACAAAAGCATATGACCACCATCTGAATCACTGCTAGGGCATCTCCAATGTAAGCTCACGCTTTTCTGGCTTCACAGTAAACCATACTTTGGTGATTCATCACACTGTTTCTTCACACTGTTTCTTCCAATGCACTTTATTCTAAGAGAATAAAAACAACCCCCTAGAATAATTAATTACCCTCGAATGATATCTCTGGAATCTCCTGCTACCATGACCTCCTCTTCCCATAGAGTCCAGAAACCTGATTCAGAGATGCTCTCCTGCCCTAACCCTTCCCCTACAGTCAATGCCTCAGAGATTTCTTCTCTTTACAGATCTATCTCAGGACCAATCATGGGAGTTGATGCATTTCATTTGAATTTTTAGGAGAGACTTTTTTTTTCTTCTCAATGGTATAAGCTATGTATCTTCAATCTCCATCTAGGGAGAGTAACAGATGTTCCACATAAAATGGATTAGATCTTAAAGGTACGTGTGTGTCCAAAAATAAGCACAGGAGTTGTGTCCAGCAGAGAATGGAGTAATACTCCTCTTCAGCAAACTTAGCTTTCACTAACCTCTTCCTCTTAGGAAACTGAATCTGCCTTGCTCAGGTGTGGTTCTAGAGTCACTACATGTTGGGGTCTTTCTTTAATGATACTTCAAATTACCATCTTTAATGCTAGTTCATACTATCTTAAACTTCATACTCTCCTGAGCTCTTACTCTCCTGATTGGTAGCCTGCCCTAACTCTGTGTCATGCATCCACTGGTAGATCTCCAGGCTAGAAGAGACCAGGCAATAAACCATCCAATTAAAGCAAATCTTCATGGTCCTCAATCTGCTGGGAGTACTGCTCCCAGCATTCTCTGATCTGCCTACTAAAATGTTTGTGTCTTTCCCTAGTCACAGATCAGAACCCCAAATGCCTACAGTGATCTGATAGAGTATAAAAAATGACTGACCCTGACAATGTATAAGAAAAAATCAACCATCAGATATTTTCACTAAAGTATTTAGAAATGTGCTGGTAATCTAGCTCTCTGGAAAGAAAACAAAACAAAACAAATGAACAAAAATCTGACTTCCGGCGTTTTCCATTTTCCATGGTGTAAATATTCCTACCATTGACTATTTCAAGCTGCCAATAATTAACAACTAGGTCAGGACATCATGCTAAGTGAAATACAGGGACAAATGCTGCATGCTTCAACTTACATGAGGTATCTAAAAACTCAAACTCATAGAAAGTACAATGCAGGTTGCCAAGTGCTGGGAGAAGGTGGAAATGGAGAGCTACTGGTCAATAGGCAAAGCTTCAATTACACGAGTTGATAAGTTCTAGAGATCTGCTGTAAGAGCACTGTGCTCATGGTCAATAATACTGTATTATGAACTTTAAAAATCTGTTAAGAGGGTAGATCTCATTTTAAGTATGCTTACTACAATTCCAAGAAACCCTGAATATTTAAAAATTGTCCTAAACAAACAGTATTAACTGACTCTAGCACACCACTGAAAATATGGTTTTAGGACCTAAAACAATATATAAAATATATACAACCTTAGTTTTATTGTCAAATCTAAGTCTAAAAACTAAGCGTTGGAAAGTACAAAAATAGTTTATCAGTTATTTTTGATTATTGAATATTGTTTCCTGTGTATGTGAAAAACAAAATGTGTAATTTTTATGTGCTAAGATGGTGACATTAGTCTTGTATTTCACAGTGTGATGCACAGCACACCATTCGTTCTTATGACCTTTAAATGTACAATATTTTACTTCATTCAGTGTCTTAACAATATACTGCATTTGTTGTCATGTATACTTCAAAATGTTAATATATAATAGTCTTAATATTAAGGCAATATCTCTCAAAAATTTATAAAATTCTTCAATTCAATTTCAGTATCAAATTTCATGGCAATTCAGTTTTAATTCACATGCTTCCTTTGTCCCAATACTGTAAATTGAAACAATTTAACTGAATAATGCAGTTCATTTTTATAAGCTGAGATATTAGGGAACCTTTGGGGGAGTCTATACTACAACTTTCAAATTTTGCATATTTACTGCAGGTTATTACTTTCATTTCTGGTGACTGGGAGCATGGGAAAGCGGCAAAACTCTTTGGGGTCAAATGATTTGCCCAATGACAGTTTTATTAGAAATTTATAAATTGTGCCATCTTTTAATTCACAAAATTAATTCACTAAAGAATGTTTAAGTTCATAGCAACATTCAGTGGAAAGTACAAAAAGTTCCCATGTACCTCCTTTCCTCACACCCCAAACCCCCTTCCACTACTGACATCCTTCACTATGATGTTATATTTGTTACAACTGTTGAACTGATTTGATACATTTCATATGTTTTTGAATAACTGTTTTTGAATACTGGTTCAGAGAAACATCAAACTTACTGAGTTGGGGTTCTAGTACAAACTAAAAGCCAAAGTTTTTCCTTCAACATAAGATGAGGCAAGGATGTGCCCTAGGATAAAATGAACAAGTTCATTTCTCCACTGGTACAAAAAATCTGACAACATGGATATAATGACAGTGACAACTTCACTGGCAAAGGTGCTAAACAATCTATGTCTTGAGCATGAGGGAATCTCTACAGGTTATACTGTTAATTACCATACCCATGATATATTCCAATTTTTAGCCCAGAAAGATTTCTGTTAAATATTGCAAGAATCAGCTTAGTGCTTTGTCCTCACACAATGTTACTATCTTAAAGTTTTTAATTAAGTCAGGTGTTATCACTAATTTTCATGTTTGCTAATTTCACAGGTTTTTTTGTACAAAGAAATTATATGTATATTATATATACAATTTACATATACTGTTGAAAGTTATACAGACTTCAATGTACAAAAGTATTTTTGTTCACATAAAAAATTCTCATTTGGGACAGCAAAACAATTACGGCTAAAGATGTAATACAAATATAGATACAGATACCCACAAATGCAATAACCAATAATAGCCAAACTAACTCTTTTCCGTTATTTGTCATATAGATCTTCCTTCATGAACAATTCCTGGTTAGATTTATAATCATAAATTATTTAACTACTTGGAACACATAACTTCTGCTCTCTAACATAAAATCTGTATATAATCAAAATCTATAAAACAACTTGATGCTTATTTTTTTCATTGAATCTGTGACTTCCAATTCTGCCCAAATGAAGAGGCCTGAATTACAGTATAAACTAAAAAGATAAGAACTTGAGCAAAAGATATGAAACAAAGTTTTAATCTTTTAAAGATATTATTTATTTATATAAATAAATATTTATTTATATTTATTGAAATAAATAAATAAATAAATATTTAAAAATAAATAATAAATAATAAATAAATAATAAAATAAATAATATTTATTTGTTTGTTTGTTTATTATTTATAAGAGACACACAGAGAGAGGCAGATACATAGGCAGAGGGAGAAGCAGGCTCCCTGTGGGAATCTGATGTGGGACTTGATTCTAGAACCCTGGAATCATGCCCTGATCTGAAGGCAGATACTCAAGCACTAAGCCAACCAGGCATCCCAAAACAAAAGAAGACATGAGAAACAGAATCTGTGACTGTCTCTATTGATTTCCTTGAGAGAGTTTCCAGGCTGAAACACAGGGAGAACCTGGGGTAGGCCTGAGATGAGGAGACATGTCTGATAGACCAGGAAAACAAAGACACTAAATTCACAGAGCAGAGTATCAAAGAGAAGAGGCATGAAAAGAAGAAACTCCAAAGATTTTCATAAAGATTCTATTCAGTATTAATCAGAGTTTTCCTGTGATGAGACTACCAGAGGGTAGGAGGAAAAATGTAACTGAAAAATGAGGGGAAACAAGAATAGACACTCACACAGACTGAGAATAATACCTGTTACCAAGAGCTGAATGGAAAACCTCATAACTCATCAGGACTTTGGGTAGAAGATTCAAAAGAGTCTGGCCTCGGATGTAAAAAATAACTATTCCTAGGCTAAATGTTTATGCTGGTACTGCCCAACAAAAATTAAAGACAAGATCAGAGAAACAAAACGTATCCAAATAATTTAACCACATTCCAGAATAAAATTCAACTATAAGAATATAAAATGTTCATGCACTCAGCAAGGTAAAAACTCACAATGTCTGGCATTGAATCAAAAATTTGCAGGCATAAGAAGTGAGAAAAGAACCACATATAATGAGCAGAAAAACCAATCAATGAAAACTAATAGTTTTCAATCAGCATCAGCACTGATGGAATTAGCAGACCAGAACATTAAAATGGGTATTATGACTGTATTCTCTGTGTTCAAAAAGCCCAAAGATTGGACATGTTAAGTAAAACCTTGAGGCTATAAAAAGACCAAACTGAATTTATGACTAAAACTACAGTGAGATTAATGACATGAAATAAAATTATATCTGAAAAAGAGATGTACACTTGATGTCTTCTAATACACCAAAATACACTCATAGCAATTAAACACACTCTAGAAGAAAATATTAGTGAACTAGAAGATAAAGCAATATAAATCATCTCAGTGTTCACTGTGGCAGCCCACATAATAAAATTGGATCAACAGAAGAAAGATTAGCAGTTTCAGAACGTTCCATCCTGAAGCAACAGAATACACATTCTTCCTGAGTGTACATGGACCATTCTCCAGAATAGATCACATATTGGATCACGAACCTGGTCTCAACCAGTACCAAAGACTGGCATCATTCCCTACATATTTCAGACCACAATGCTTTGAAACTGAAACTCAATCACAAGAGGAAATTTGGAAAGAACTGAAATACATGTAGGCTAAATAGCATCCTACTAAAGAATGAATGAACCAGGAAATTAAAGAAAATTTAAAAATTCATGGAAATGACTATGAAATGAAATGAAAATGAAAACACCACTGCTCAAAACCTTTGGGGTGCAGCAAGGGTGGTCCTAAGAGGGAAGTATATAGCAATACAAGCCTTTCTCAAGAAATAAGAAAGGTCTCAAATATACAACCTAACCTTACACCTACAGTAGCTGGGAAAAAGAACAGCAAATTAAGCCCAAACTAAGCAGGAAAAGAGAAGTAATAAAGATTAGAGCAGAAATCAATGAAATAGAAACCAAAAGAACAATAGAACATATCAAAGAAACTAAGAGCTGGTTCTTTGAAAAAAATAATAAGATTGATGAACATTCCCATTTTACCCACCATTTCAATTTAGTTTACAAACATTTAAATTTATGTGTCCAACATCCACAAATAAATCAATGTAATACACTACATTCATAAAAGAAAGGATAAGAACCATATGACTCTTTCAATAAATGCAGAAAAAGCATTTGGCAAAGAATAGCATCCTTTCTTTATTAAAAGTCTTCACAGTGTAGGGATAGAGAGAACAACCTTGTTATCATAAAAGCCATATACAGAAAGCCCACAGCAAATATCATTCTCAATGGGGAAAACTGAGAACTTTTCCTCTCCAAGGTCAAGAACATGGCAGGGATGTCTGCCACAACCATCGCTGTTCAACATAGTGCTAGAAGTCCTAGCCTCAGCAATCAGACAAAACAAAGGCAAAGAAGAAGTCTAACTCTCACTCTTCGCAGATGACACAATACTCTATAAGGGAAGTCCAAAAGACTCAACCCCAATATTGCTAGAACTCATACAGAAATTCAGCAAAGTAGCAGGATATAAAATCAATGCACAGAACTCAGTTGCATTTCTATACACTAACAATGAGACAGAAGAAAGAGAAATTAAGGAGTCCATCCCATTTATAATTGCACCCCAAACCATAAGAAACTTAGGAATAAACCTAACCAAAGAGGCAAAGGATCTATACTCAGAAAACTATAGAACATTCTGGCAGCCCTGGTGGTGCAGCGGTTTAGCACTGCCTGCAGCCCAGGGCGTGATCCTGGAGACCCTAGATGGAGTCCCACATCGGGCTCTCTGCGTGGAGCCTGCTTCTCCCTCTCCTGTGTCTCTGCCTCTCTCTCTCCTGTGTCTCTATGAATAAATAAAATCTTAAAAAAAACAAAACTATAGAACGCTCATGAAAGAAACTGAGGAAGATACAAAAAATGGAAAAATGTCCCATGCTCATGGATTTGAAGAACAAATATTGTGAAAATGTCTATGCTACCTAGCAATCTATACATTCAGTGCAATTCTTATCAAAATACCAGCAACTTATTTCAGAGTTGGAACAAATAATCCTAAAATTTGTATGGAATGTGAAAAGACCTTGAATAGTCAAAGGATTGTTGAAAAAGAAAACCAAAACTGGTAGCATCACAATTCTGGACTTCAAAGTTGGACTATTCTGGACTATTACAAAGCTGTAATCATCAAGACACTATGGTACTAGCACAAAAACAGACATATAGATCAATGGAATAGAACATAGAACTGAGAAATGGACTCTCAACAATATGGCCAACTTGTCTTCAACAAAACAGGAAAGAATATCCAACAGAAAAAAACAGTCTCTTCAATAAATGGCTATATATATATCACAATGGAATACTACTCAACCATCAGAACTAATGAAATCTTGCCATTTGCAATGACATGGATGGAACTAGAGGATATTATGCTAAGTGAAATAAGTCAATCAGAGAAAGACAATTATCATAGGATCTCATTCATATGTAAAAGTTAAGAAACAAAACAGAGGATCATAGTGGAAGAGAGGAGAAAATAAAACAAGATAAAATCAGAGAGGGAAACAAACCATAAAAGATTCTTAATCAAAGGATATAAACTGAGGGTCGCTGGAGCAGAGAGGGGTGCAGGCACGGGGTAACTGGGTGATAAACATTAAGGAGGCATGACGAATCACTGATCTCTGAAACCGATAATACATTATATGTTAATTAATTGAATTTAAATAAAAATTTTTAAGAAACCTTAGCACAAGAAACATGATGAAAACTACAAAAAGATGTATCATGATCTAATCGCTCAAAAGCAGTGATGAAGAGAAAATCTTAAAAGTACTAGGAGAAAAAGGGACATTACACAAAGAACAAAGATAAGAATAACAACAGATTTCTTATCAGAGACAGTGTAATATCTCTGAAGTATTTTAAGAAATACTTTAAAGTATTTTAGTACCATCAACCTAGAATTTTATGCCCAAACTATCTCTCAAAAAGGAGATGAAATAAATACTTTTCATTCAGACAAAAACTGAAATAATTCATGTGCAACAACTTGACTGTAACAAATGTTAAATAAAGCTCTTTAGGCACAGGAAATTTTATCAGATGAAAATATATAATTATACAAAGGAATGTAAACACACCAGAAATGGTAATTTTGTGAGGATATATGATTTTTCCTGTTATTTAAATATTTTTAAAAGAAAGTGATTTAAACAAAAAGTAAGAATGTAATGAAGGCTTTATAGCATTTATATCAGTGAAATGTATGACAATAATAGCATAAGCTCCAAAAGGGAAAAACAGAAAAATAATGTTTTAACATTTTTATACTATATGTGAGGTGACATAACTATCACCTGGAGGCAGACTGTGATACGTTTTATATGTGTGCTATAAGCTATAAAGCAACTTTGCAATAGTACAGAAAAGAACTATACCTATTAAGACAACAAAAGAGATAAAACAGAAACATAAAAATAATCAATAAGTCAAACAAAAAGGCAGAAAAGAAGAAAAGGATGGCCAGTTGAGGAGAAAAGACAGGAAAAATAAAAACAAATAATAAGTATTAAGATGGTAGATTTAAACATTTAAACCTCATTATATTAAAGATCACATTAAATATAAATGGCTTAATTACCCAAATTAAAAGATTTATAATTTGGGATCCCTGGGTGGCTCAGCGGTTTAGTGCCTGCCTTCGGCCCAGGGTGTGATTCTGGAGTCCTGGGATCGAGTCCCACATCAGGCTCCTGTGGAGCCTACCTCTCCCTCTGCTTGTGTCTCTGCCTCTCTCTCTCTCTCTCTGTGCCTCTCATGAATGAATAAATAAAAGATTTTTTAAAATTATAATTAGATAAAAAGCAATATTCAACCATAGCCAACTATAAGAAACACATTTTAAATATCAAGATACACTAAGTTATAAAATTAAAATACTTGGAAAAAAATACCACAGTAACACTAGTATCAAGAAAGTTGGCATGGCTAAAGCAATAACAAAATAATTTCAGATAAAAATATTTTCCAGGGATAATGAAAGTCTTTTCATTACAATAAAGTTGTCAGTTCATTAAAAAGACCTAAGGGAGTTTCAAATTCTTGCAACAGAAATTGACCAAACACCAAGGAGACACAAACAAAGCTACAAAATTATATTCAGATATTTGAACCTTCTTTTCTCAATAATTGATAGAAAACATACAAAAATTCACTAAGTATACAGAAGAGCTGAAAAGCATTACCAACCAGCCTGACTTAATTGATAGTTATAAAACATCTCATCCGGTAAGAGAATACACATTCTATTCAGCTTTACATGGAATAGTTAGCAAGAAAGATCATACTTTTGGAGATAAAAACAAATTTGAATAAATTGAAAATGATTTGAGTCTACAAAGTATGCTCTCTGCCCAGTGGAACTGATAAGACATGAGTAATAGAATTATATCTGGAAAATACCAAATATATGGAATCTAAATAATATATGCCTAAATAATCCCCATCAAAGAAGAAATAAAATAGGAAAAGAGAAATGAAAAAAGATTTTATTTTTCCCTAGTTCTATGAAATACAATTGACATGAGCAAATAAACCCAAAGGAGGTAAAAGAAAGAACATAATAATGACTACACTAGAAATCAATTAAAAAATTAAGGCAATAGGAAAAAAATCAATAAAATCAAAAGCTGTTTTTTTGAGATGAGAAAAATTTACAAACAACTTATCATCAGAAATAAAAAGATAAATTACCAAAATTGGGAGAGATGAAACTGCTACAGATTCTAGAGATATTAAAAGAATAATAAAGGAATATTAAGAACAACTTTCTCTAATACAAAAATTTAGGTGAAATGGATAAATTCCTTATAAAACACAAACTTTTTTTTTTTGAGAAAAAACAAATAGAACATCCAAATATCCCAGTATCTATTAAAGATACTGATTTATAGTTAAAATCTACCAACAAGAAAAAATCCAGACCCAGATCACTTTACTGGTGAATTCTATCAAATAGTTAAAGAAAAAACAGTATCAATTCTCACATACACAGACACACACAAATTATAGAAAAGGAAACATTTCCCAACTCATTTATGAGTTAGCATCAACTTGATATCAAAACCAAAATATAAAGGCAGAAAAAACACCACAAACCAATTTTCATGATGTATATAGATGTAAAAATTCCTTACAAAATGTTACTAACTAGAATCCAAGTTGTTTTTTAAAAAGATAATATACTATAACCAAGTAGGCTTTATGATACAAATACAATCTTGGATTAATTTCAAATATCAATCTATACAATTTAGCAACTGATATAGTAAGAAAAAATACTTATATTTCAATACATGCAGAAAGAGCATTTGACAAAATGCAAGATGCATTAATGATAAAAACTCTCAACAAATTATGAATAGTAGGTAATATCCTCAAGCTGATAAAAAGCATCCCTAAAAAAATCCTACACTACTGTCAGACTTAACAGTGAAAGTGGTTGCTTTTGCCTTAAGATTGTGAATGAGGCAAGGATCTTCTTTATTACCACTTCTATTCAACACTAACTGGAGGTCAGAACCAATATAATACAACAAAAAAAACTTAAAAGTTCATAGATAATGAAAAGAAAAAAAACTGTTTCTGCTTAGAGAAGATATGATTATTTATGTAGATACTACAGAGAATCCACAAAACGACTACTAAAAGTAGTTAAGTGAATTTAGCAAGGTCATGGAATGCAAGTTTACACATTGATAAGAAAGCAAATGAGAAATGACTTAAAAACCAACTCCACACACAATGACAACGAAAAACAATAGAATACATAATGATCAAACAGAAGATACATGGATGTATACACTAAAAAATAAAACATACTATTGAGCAAAAATAAAAATAACCTAAGTAAACAGTTATACATCATGCTGACATGTCATAAGCCTCAATATTGCTTAAAAGCCAACTTAGCCAAGTTGATATTTAGATTCAGTATAATCCAAATCAGAATTTCAGCAGTAGCAGTATTTTTGTGTGTGAAAATCACAAATTGTTTTAAAATTTTTATAAAAATGCAAGAGATCTAGAATAACCAAAGATATTTTAAGATAGAAGAAGATAGAAGAATGAAGTGCAAGGAATTACCTTCCTGATATCATGACTAACTATAAAACAACAGTAACCAATCTATTTGGGTACTGCCAAAGAGATAAATATACCATTAATAGAACAGAACAGAAGGTTCACAAACAGTTCCATGAATATATATGTTCAAATAATGTGAAAATAATGTGTCAATGCAATTCAATGGGGAAATAAAAGTTTTTTCAACAAATGATACAGGATCAACTGGTTACCTCCTCATGAATTACCATGACAGACACAAGAAAAGCTAAAATTAGAAAGACTGACTATAACAAGTGTTGAGGAGATGAGCAACAACTAGAACTTTCATGCACTACCAGTGGGAATTAAAACTGTACAACTTACCATCATGGACTGAATGTCTATCTTCCTCCAAAATTCATATGATAAAATCCTAACCTGCAATATGATGGTAATAGGAGGTGGGGCTTCTAGGAGATGATTAGATCATGAGAACAGTGCCTTCATAAATGAGATCAATGCCCTTCTAAAAGGGACCCAGGCCAGCTCTCCACTACTCTTTCTACCATGTGAGGATAAAAGGATAGACATTGTGCAACCCAGATGAGGGTAGTCACCAGAACACAGCCTTACTGGCATCTTGATCTTGGACTTCTAGCCTCCAGAAATGTGATACATAAATGTCTGTTTATAAGTAACTCAGTCTATAGTACTTTGTTATAGCTGCCTCAACTGACTAAGCCAACTACTCTGGAAAGTTTTTTTAAGTTCCTGAGAAAGTTAAATAGTTGCTCAGCCATTCCACACCTCAGTATTTACTGAAGAGACACAAAACCAGAGGTCCAAACAGACACATGAATATTTACACCAGTTTTATTGGAATGGCCAAAAACTGGCAACAAATCAAGCAGTCATCAGCAGAAGGGATAAACATACAGTAGTAAAAATGTGTACAATGAAATAGTAAACAGCAAAAGTGAACTACTGACACAAAATGTATAAATCTCAAAATACACTTAGTGAAAGGAACCAAACAAAAGGAGTATACATGATTCATGTATCTAAAATTCTAGAAAGTGAAAACTAATTTATAGTCACATAACATGTGACTATGTGTTTTTTTTTCTTTTTTTTATTCCTTTCTTTCAAGAGGGGCCATGCCTCATCCATCCCATATAGTTAAAAATGGCCAAATCTGAGACTCACCATATTTTTGAAGGTGAGGTACTAGGGCCACAGAAGCCGGTGACATCACTAGTGGCAATCAGGAGTCAGCATTTTTACTACCTAATCCCCTCATCCTTCCACTAACCTCCCCAGGCTGTCTTTTAAGAAAAGAGCGTTCTGCAGTGTAAGCCACTCGTTTCTTCATTTTCCACAAGGCTAGGTTACAGCCAGCCAGAATTTTAGTACAAGGACTTTCCCATTCTTGAAGTGGTGTGTTAAGTCAAACCACCACAGGTCAGGTTCTGTTCTGTTTTTCTCTGTTGAGGTGATTTCCCAAAAGCCTGGCTACTCTGCCCTGGATGGACACCTGTTCTGTGTGGCCCTCGGGCTGGGAAGCCCTGAATATGGTAACTGCTCTCACACAGGTGAGTTCATGGGCGAGCCGAGGGAGAGCAGCTGTGAAAGTAGCGTGACATTGAACAGGTCTGAAAAGCAGCACGGGAATAGCAGTCCTATTTGAATTGTTCAGGTTAAAATATTCATGTTCAGAGTAACGTTGACAGGAGAGGGACATGCCCGAACAAAGGCATGAAATAAAGAACAGATTACAAATGGACACAAGGAAAATTTTGAGGTTATAGATGCATTCATTATCTTGATTGTCATGGTGTCATATACATATGTCAAACCATCAAATTATAGAATTTTAAAATGTGCAGTTCACTGAACATCAATTTTACCTAATAAAGTTGTAAAAAAAAAAAACAGTAAAAGGATAAAACTAAAAATTTAAAGGATACTTTTCAGCCTAGATTTCTCTGTTGAGCTAAATATCCAGGCAAGTTTAAAGGTATAAAGATAGTTTGTATTAGACAAGTTTTCCAATAGAGTAATGATATTAACTCATTTTTAAAGCATACATAGCATTTGCTACTAATGCTACTGATAGATATCTAACTTCTGATGAAGCTTTAGAAAGTATCAAAAGTAATATGCACAGAATATATCACTATTAGCAGACATCATTTCTGTCAGGTAAAGAGAAAGTTCTGCTTACATATCTGTATCCCAAAACATGAACCCATGTGCAGGTAGTGGAGATGGAGATGTGAATTCACAAAGCCCTGCTCAGTGCTTATCTCCATGCCCCTCCCATGACTTCATTACTGAGAACCTCCATACTTCACCCATAACTAAGCATCACTACACAGGTCACCTTCTTTGTTCCAAACACAAAAAAGATTGACAGGTTTTTGCTCTTTTCTTTTTCTTATTAACTTGATTGTTTGGGAGAGATGTTTCCAGGTTCCCTTTGCTTAAGTTTATTAACTGCTTCACTTTTCAAAAGAAATAGTTTCAATGAATGAAGGAATGAATGAATTTAAAGGCCTCAAGTTAATTTTATTACATAGGCTATTTGTCACTTAAGTTCTCTATTATCCAGTAACTCTGGATGGTCACAAAAAGATTTCAGCAATTTCCTTTAATGTTTTCTGTAAAATTTCTAAATACTTCTTTTTAAAAATACAGACACATCAAAAGCTTATCTTTATCTGCTTTGAGCTTTAAAAGATATTAATTTATTCTTTGCCAGAGGAAAGGAAATATGTGCAGAGTGGACAGTTGTTACCCTCCAATGACAATGCTATAGAGGATCATACTACTATACTGATTAACAGTAATTAAGTTATTTGAGAAACTGACTGCAGTTATTTGTTCTAAAATCAGCATAGAACTAAACTGCTAATTATTTCCACTATGCCTAACAGCAATCCAAAGGCTCTAACTGCAATCAAAGAGTATATGTAATGAACTTGCAAAGAGACACTTCTATGATGCATACTAAATGCAATGGAAATGTAAGCATTGGAAACATTAAAAAATTAACAAAGAGAACATTAGCAAGTTAAGGGTCTCCACACTTGCTGATTTTCACATTACACATTTGTCAGATTTGAGAAATAAAATGAGTATTGCTTAGCTATGCAGCAGCAATTGAGGAACTTGAAAGGAGCACATAAATCTGTGATGGACACGAAACTCAATGAAATACATTATTGAATATTATTGTGAGATGAGTTCTAATTAGTAACATTAAGAGGCACTAATTACAAGAACTGAGGGTAAGTACAAAGTTCTAGACTTTTCTTAAGAGCTGTTGATAAATCCACATTGTTTCCATGCTTCTTTTAATAAGCCAGGAAATTATGACAGGCACAGGTTTAAGGAAAGAGCAGGATCTGGAGTCACATGACACTGGAAATTCTAGCTTGCTGTACATTTACTTACTGTGTGATATAAGGTAAGTTACTTACCCTCTCAGAGTCTTGGGTTTTTTTCTCTCATACAAAATAGGAATAATAATAGTACCTGCCCTCATTGGACTGTAATAAAGACTAAATGAAATAACATGCATGTGAGATACTTTACACAATGCTTGAGACACAGGGCTAATAAGTGGTACCTGCCATTATGAATTTACATTCTTGTGGTTTTTTTCAAATTGCAGAAATACTGCTGAGCCAGGAAGATGACTAGACTTTCTAGGTCCACTTCATACTCTGCAATACTGAAATATTTAAGATATGAAGGATCAGACAACTATTTTTGTCATTTAAATGCATTAAGAAAAATTATTATTTCTTATACTTTTTTGCAGTCCAATAGCCACAACACTTTGCACAAATTAAATGCTCAGTAAACTGGGTGGGTTTTATTCCAAACAAATCATAATTCAATCTGGTCTCTATAAGCAAATATTTCTCCACAATTTATAACTCTTTTACAAAGAAAATATGCAGAGGACACTGCAAAAATATATTTTACAGTTATCTCAGGAATTTACTAGAAATTCAGAAATGCAAAGAAAGGTTGGAGATTCTATCATACTATCTAAGTATAAATACACGTTTAGATATTATAAAACATTCTAGATTTCTCCATCTTCTTCATACTCACATCCAGTCCCTGTAAGTTCTCAGACTCCACCCTGCTCTTTAACCCCAACACCACTTCCCAGGTCAGAAGCCATGATTTCTCACCTAGATTTCCAGACTGGCCTTCTATCTCTCTCTCCCTCTCCCATTTCTCTCTCCCATATCAATTTTATACATGGCAGCTGGTGTCATCTTTCCAAAATGCATGTCACTTCTCTCCTTAAAACTCTAGAGGCAGCCATTTCCTTCAGATAAAACTCCCAAGATATTAGCATGGACATAAAGCCTTCCCGGTGAGCTGCTCTGTAGTTATATCTTCAAACATATCCAACTGCCACTCTCCCACTCCCTGCCCCAAATACAAATGCATCCCCAGTTAGAATAAACTGCCTTAATTCCTCAAGCACACCATTCTTTCTAGCACATTCATTTCCTCCATCTGGAGCACTCTTTTTCTTCTTCGTCATCTGGTTAACTCCCACACATCTTTTAGGTCTAGGCTAAAGTCACTTTTTTTTAAAAAATTTCCAGATTCCCTAAATTTGGATCAGGTCCTTTCTTACAAATGAAAATAGTAATCTACATTTCATTTATTCTCTCAAGAATTGTTGAGTGCCTACAGCGCTCTGTTCTAGGCATTGAGATTCAGTAATACAGATAAAGCCCAAGCTCCCCAAGAATTTATGTCATAATGGAATAGGCAGAAAATTTAATAATATTAACATCTATTAATGTAATACATATAATATATCAAGTAAGAATAAGTGCCTTGGAGAAAAAAGAAATTAGAATAAGGGGAATAGGATGTGTCAAATCAAGATGCGATATTTTCTTTTTTTTTAATTTTTTTAAAATTTATTTATGATAGTCACAGAGAGAAAAAGAGAGAGGCACAGACATAGGCAGAGGGAGAGGCAGGCTCCATGCACCGGGAGCCCGATGTGGGATTCGATCCCAGGTCTCCAGGATCGCGCCCTGGGCCAAAGGCAGGCGCCAAACTGCTGCGCCACCCAGGGATCCCAAGATGTGATATTTTCTGATGGGATGTCAGGGAACGTAGTTCATAGAGAAGATGGCATTTGAACACAGACTTGAAATAAATGAGGGCATGAGCAAAGTGAAAGAAAGGGAGCCACACACAGTGAAAAGATCTATGGCAAGGCCCTCAGATGGTCGAGTTTAGCTGCTTGTCCTACTTAAATAATTGATTGATTGATTTGAGAGAGAAAGCATGTGGATGTGGGGAGGAGCAGAGAGAGAGAGAGGGACAAGCAGACCCCCTACAGAGCCCAACAATGGGACTCTGAGGTCATGACTTGAGCTGAAATTAAGAATCAGACACTTAACCCACTGAGCCACCCAGGCACCCCACAGCTTGCCCTACTGAAGGGACAGCAAGAAAGCTAGTAAGGCTGAAGTAGAGTAAGGAAAAGAGGAGAGGTGAGGTTAGTGAGCAAATGGGGCCTCGGAAGCAAGCATTGCAAGGCCTTTAGTTACTTCACTACATGAGATGGAAAGCCAAAGGAAGCTTTGAGGAAAGCATATGCAGGCTACCTACCCAAATTTGTGTGCTAAGAGTAGGGGGCAGGGGCAGCTGTCAAAAGGACAGGGCTGTTGTAATCCACAGGATGAGGGGTGATGGTGGCTTAGACTTGACTCCAAATAGCAAGGAGTGTCAAATTTCGGGTATATTTTGAAGGTAGGACCAACAGAATCTATAACAGATGGGATGTAAAAGACAAAAATCAAGAATGCCTCCAAGTTTTTTTAATTTTTTTAATCTAAGTAACTAGATGAGTGCTACTAACATCAGGAACAGTGCAAAAGAAGAAAGAAGCATGGGAAAGACACAGAAAGTAAAGCAGCATACACTAGAATCATTCAAGTGATGACGTCGTTTAAGCAGGTGTATAACCAATCTGCCGTTTGGGAGAAGGCAGGAAAGATTCAGAATGTAGGTATTCATGGGTGAGTCACTGACACCCTCAATAAGACGCCTAGGGCGCGAGAAGAAGCAAAAGATGAAGCCCCAGGACCAAGTTCTCATTTGGGAAGATGGAGAAAACTAGCAAAAAACTGAAAAGAGGCGGCGGCACCGCCGGGCCCGAGTGGGCTTGTCGGTCGGTGGGTGGGTGCGGGGGGGGCGGCGGCGCGGGCGGCGCGCGGGGGGCGCGGGGGCGGCGGGGGCGGCGGGGGCGCGCGGGGGCGGCGGGGGCGGCGGGGGGCCGGGGGCGCGGGGGCGCGGGGCGCGGGGCGGGGCGCGCGCGCGCGGCGCGGAGGGCGCGGGAAGAATGTTCTTGGAGGCGTGCGCTGGGATACCAGCCAAGAGAGGACCTAAAGGATCATTTTACCAAATTTGGGGAGGTCGTTGACTGTCCCATAAAATCGGACCCACACACTGGCCGGCCAAGAGGGGTTGGGTTTATCGTCTTCAAAGATGCGGCCAGTGTGGAGAAGGTCCTAGAGCAGAAGGAAACAGGCTGCTGGCCGCGTCGCTGACCCCAAGAAGGCCATGGCCATGGAAAAGGACCCGGTAAAGAAAATCGTTGTAGGGGGTCTGAATCCGGAGCCATGAGGAGAAGGTCAGAGAATACTTCGGCGAGTTTGGGGAGATCGAGGCCATTGAGCTTCCAAAGGATCCAAAGTCGAATAAAAGACGAGGTTTGTCTCGTCGCCTTTAAAGAAGAAGGATGTGAAGAAGGTTCTGAGAAAAAGGTCCCGTACCATCAGCGGAAGCAAGTGTGCAATCCAGGGGGCCCACGCGGAGGCTGTGCGCAGCCTCGGGCGGCTCGGGGGCCGTGGGAACCGCAGCCCAGGACCCGGCGGCGGCGCTGGGGCGCGGCGGAGGCCAGAGTCCCAGGCACCGGGAACCAGGGCGACGGCCACCCGCGGGCCGCGGCCCGGCTACAAGCGCAGTCGGGGTAGTCCGCAAGGCGGGAGAGCAGCCCGCGGCCACCGCGACGCCTACAGCCATACTGAGGCTTCTTCATGCAGCAGGACGCCCGACGGCCGTCGGGACGCTTTGGTTGGGTATCGAGCGAACACAGTTCGTACCAAATCCGACTTGGCGTACTTCCTGTGGCCTGGCCCATGTGCATCTATCCCATGGGCATCTTATTTAAATCTCCCCCCTGGAAATCAACCTCCTGCTATTTCCAGAGCTCTAGTTTGTAGGCAGCGTGTGGGGTCTCTGAGGCCAGAGCGGCATCATGGGCTCATTTTATTCCCGGGTTCCCAGAGCCAGATTGGAGGGTCTGCTTCTGCTGCGCGCTGCAGCTGCACCTGTGGCCCTGGTTAAAGAGTAAACTGTATTCTAGAAACCAGTGTCACCTTTTTTCACCTTTTAGTTTTATATTATTTGTGTCATACATTCCTGTTAATGGAAGTGTTAATTTTACTGTACTTTTGGTACCTTTTGGGGATCTAATATATTGTAAGGTATTTTACGTGTCCTGATTTTGCCACGATCTGGAATTGAAGCTATCCAAGCTTTGAAATAAAAATTTAACCCCCCCCCCAAAAAAAAAAACTGAAAAGACAGGAGTGAAAAAATAAATATAAACAGAAAGCGATATTCTGAAAGATAATGAAGAATGTGTTCTAAGTAGGAGAGGGCGATCACTTTGCCCAATGAAGCTGACAAGTCAAGTAAGGTAACACTAAGGATTAATCACTAATATGGCAACATGGAGGTCATTGCTGATACTTATAAGGGATATTTTGATGGAAAACATAGGATCAAAACACAATTATACAGAATTTTGGAAAGAACAAAGGAAGTAGAGTCACTGAGTGTTGACCAACTTTTCAAAGAAAGTTTTCTACAAAGAGCCATAGAGACAGAACAGCATGACTAGAAAAAAAAAGTGGATTCAAGAGGTTTCTCTTTAAATAAGAGACTTATTTGTGTGCTAAGTGGAATAAATGAATGACTATTCTGTAGCCACAGGATCATTTACAATATTTGCCATAGGGCCTACTAGTATCCAATATTCTCTGGTATGCCAAAAATGCAGGAACATTCTGCAATCAATGGTCAAGTACAAAAGGTTTCATTTGCAAAAACAACAGTAAAACAAACAACAAAGAGACCACCAACCTATGAATAATTTCAAACATTTGTATCTGTATTATCCACCAAGGATTAAAATAGTTCATTTTCAAATATTAAAGGCAATATTTGTAGATTTCATGTCTGCCACAATTCTCTTTAGAGTTGAATGAAAAGATGCACTGTATTTTCTTTGGTCTTCCGGTGAATTTTTTATTATCTACATCAATAAATTGGGGAGAAAAAGAGATCAGTGGACAAGGAGAACAGAGATATGAATATCTGTTTATCTTTGGTTGCATAATGCTTTATTCTTCCAAGCAGCTGATCACTTCTCAACTTTTAGGCTGAGATCAGTATAGTATTCTTCCAATTGATTCTTAGTAATAGCTTAAAATTTTGATATGAATTATCAGTAGAAATTTCTTCTGGAGAGCCATACTCTGCTTCTTCTAGGAATAAGGGCAAGAAGCAAAAAGAGACATAGAACTACGTAATGCCAACCGTAACCCCACAATTACCAGTTACCAGATATCTGATATCTGTTCCTTGCTGTGCTTGGTGCTTTCCAAGCATTGTCTATTCTTTTCACAAAAGCCTCTGATGGCATTATCACCTTCATACCAAAAATGAGGAAACTGATCCTTGGAGAAAATATAACCTGACAAATGCCTCCTAATTTAGTAAGATAAGAGCTGGAGATTCAAATTCAGAACTGCTCAGTTCCAGAACATACCTCATTCCATGCTGGGTGTTTCTCTGCCACGAATTTTCTGCAGGTAGATTAAGCCTATCTACAATTCTAAAAGAGCTCTCTCCTTCATGTTCTTTTCTACTATCCATAGTCCCCTAAAAATCCTACCATTATTGTAGATAACAACAAATACACCAGCCCCTAAGAATAAGTATGTCCTTCTCATTCACTGCTGCCTTGAAGAATACAGACTAAAGGCAGCTCTGCCTCACACTTGACTCACACAAAACTGTGATGCCTAAAAAGAATATATAAATTAGTGTTCTTATTAGTATACGATGTACTTTTGTTTAACTACTCTTAATTTATCTTCCTTACATAATTGCATTCTGAGAAAATGTAAATGTTAAACATTAACAAGCATCACATTGCTGTGACAATAAAAGACATTTTTTGATATTGGTGACAATGAGAGAAGTTTGGGAAGTGGGAAAAGGAAGGTCTGAGTGGAGTCTTTTATAGACATATAAAATTTAAATGACAGAGCCCTTTATAATCCTGCCAGAATGTAAATTCTTGAGTGTATGAAAGACTAAAAGCTTCGTCTGTATAAAACTGACAAAATAGATCAGATTTTAATGGCAGTAGGGTGATAATGGAAAGGAATATGGCTTAATTGGACTTCTCTCATGAAAGGACAGAGCTTAGTAGTGTCATTTTAATTATTTCTAGCCATTAATCCTGCAATCATCTATTACTTTCTCCATATATTACAACAGGAAGCACTCCCTGCTGCAAATGCTATGATATTTAAAAAGCAAATGCCCAGTGAAAACAAAAAGACACAGACTAGATTCATTGCCTCAGCAACTGCTCTGGAGAACCATAAACTGACTTTTAAATCATGAATGGTCAGGATGGAGAATATGGCTACTTTAATTATTAACAATACACATTCTTGATTCAGGCATCTATTTAATCATCACTCAAAGCTGTTGCATTAATTAAGTAGCTAATGTGATGCTTAAGATGTTTCCCTTTAATATGAGCCTTTGATATTCCCACACTGCTGGATGAAACATATCACTGAAAACATACTACGATAATGGCCACTTGTAGCGACTGCTATAATTGACAGTTTTTCCCCAAATGTGAAGTACTATCAGAGAAAGACATCATCATGAGCCTTCTGTTAACTGCTTCATGTATAAGTCACAGTAATTACTTTATTTCCTTTTGCTTTTCCAAGGACCCACAGACTCAATAGGTTTATTATTCCAGTTGTTACTGCATGTAACTACATAAGCTGTGTAAGACCCCACACTTACTAGTCTAAGTAAGCAATCCACACTGTAGTACTGTAGTTCATGCATGCATCTCATCTGATTCCCATTTTACCCACCCATTTCCATTTCAATTTAGTTTACAAACATTTAAATTTATATGGTTAGCCATTCTTAAAGGTAAATTTATCCAATGAGTATTTTGCCTCCAGTCATAATTTCTAAGTATTATGCTACAAACTTAAAATCAATAAAGGTACTGTTAGAGCCTAACCCAGAAAATGCCAAAAAGTATATTTTAGTGAGAGTTTAATGAAGCCTCAAAATTGTAATTCTATTAATTTTTCAAGTTCCCTCTCATTCCTTCTGTTCTTTTTGTAGGGATTTCCACATTCTAGCAAGTGTCTTAAATTAAAAGTAGTATTTCCTGAGTTGCATGGAGTTGACTGATTTTCCCAAATGCTTCCCAGGCAAAAATGTATTCCACTATCTTCACACTGTAGCAGATTACCAAATGTAAATTGTTACTGGTCATTTGAAATCCTTTTAGGATTGCAGGGCACACTGCATTGAATTAAAAGCACATTGGCCAGGACCCATCTAAATAAACTGTTCTCAAATATTGTTTTTTATGAACTATACTCTTAGGGGAAAATATAGGATAAATATTTATTTTTTAACAAATTTCCAAGATGTTGGTATAATTACAAATTCAACCTAATTTCCTATATGTGTGGTCTTCTGGAATAAGAACAAATACCTGGACATGAACTTTACACACTGAAAATGCTTCCATGGAGGCAAAATTGAGTTATACACAAAAAATCAAGGGATGAAAATCAAGTCATTTACAGAAATTTTCAACCTCAGGACTGAAGACAAGAGATTTCTGGCCATCCAAGCACAACCACAGAATTGAGTAATACTCAGGACTGTACATTCTGGAATCTACCCAAGGAGCTCAAAGTTTGAACCAGGACTGTCAGGTACTCAGACTGAGATTATAAACTTCCCTCTGCAGCAATCTTTTCATTTCTGAAAGAGAATATAATCCTCTTTCTTTCGTAGGGCTGCTTTGAGGATTAAGTGGGATAATGCACAGCACCTGCAAGTGTATAGCAATAATAAATTTTCAATAATGTTATAGAATTATAATTATTATTTATAAAATTTTCTTTTATTCCGAAAATTCAGTCAGCAAGCATTCTGACTACTGTGAACTAATATGTGAATGCTGATCTATACAAAATTCTTAGAATTTTTACCTCTGGAACTATTAACCCATGACATTATTATGCGTTTTTACATCCCAAAATTGGCTTATGAACTTGGAAATAAAAGAAATAAAGAATTTTCCTATCCTCTGTCTTCACTTCTACTTCTCAGATATAACCAACATATAGTTGACCCTTGAACAACACAGGTTTGAACTGCACAAGTCCACTCACATGTGAAATTTTTTGACAAATACAGTACATGCAAGGTATTTTCTCTTCTTTATGATTTTCTTAACAGTTTCTTTTCAAGGGAAGCCTGGTGGCTCATAGTTGAGTGTCTGCCTTCGGCTCAAGGCATGATCCCAGAATCCTGGGATGGAATCCCACATCGGACTCCCTCAGGGAGCTTGCTTCTCCCTCTGCCTATGTTTCTTTCTCTCTCTCTCTCCTCTCCCTCTCTCTCTCTCTTTTCCTCTGTCTCTCATGGATAAATAAATACAATCTTCAAAAGAAACAAAAAATAAATAAAAAACATTCTTTCACTATCGTACTTTATTGTAAGAATACAGTATATAATACATGCAACATACAATATATGTATTTATCTATCAGAAGGCTTCCAGTCAACAGCAGGCTATTAATAGTTTAGGTTTGGGGAAGTCAAAAGTTATACATGCATTTTTTTAATGCATAGGGGTTGGAACCCCTGACCCCCAGAGGCTATTCAAGGGTCAAGTATAATGAGAGTTTGGTGTATAGTTTTCCAAATAGTTTTCTGTGCTCTTCATCATTTTTAAGTACCTTTTCTAGGCCATAGTTTGTTCCACAAATAAGGGAACCTAAGGAAATAGTAAATTATATGCTTTGGCATAATTTATAGTTTCATGGCTTTTCTAATCTGTAGTCATTTTTATTCTTCTCTTTACTGTAACATAAGTAATCTAGCTAATCATGAGAAGAAGTTGACTACAAAAGGGGTATGGAGAAAGCTAAGAAATCTCAGACTGTATTATATATAAGATATACATATATGTATCAGATATATATACATATTATATACATATTATAATATACATATTATATAAATGGATATATATATCTGATGTACATATCACATATTATATAAATGGATGCTCATTATAAAGTGAAAGCAAACTATAAAAACCAAAAATGTTATATAAGATGATGAGCTTGTGAAAGGAACATAAGCTCACATTCACTCCAATGCACTTTATCAGACATTTAATAAACATCAACGGTTCCATTAAAACCAGGACAATGAATAGGAAGAAAATGAGCATCAAGGAGCACCTACCCTTGAAATGAAATTACCATCATTAACTTGACAATTAAAACATGAAATACTACAGCACAAAGCAGTGTGAAATAGATTATTGCATGGCTGGAATATTCATCATAAGAGAGTAAAACTGAGAGTGGCTACTCGAATTTGTAGTCGCTTGTCTGATTTCAAATTTCTTCAGCAAAAGATACTGGATTGTGAGAATATTTCTTAAAATCCAAGCTACAAGTGCTTAGAGAACAGAGGGCAACCTCAGAGACTCAAAAGGGAAAACATTACATTTGACGCTGAAGATTAAATGCACACCCTAACTCTATAAACCATATCCAAGTTTGCTTTTAGTGAAATGCAGTATCTGCGAACCATTTCAATTAGTTACATAACTTGTATTGTTCTACAGAAAGGAAATGAGTCTCTTTGATCATCTATTTTTCATTCTCTCCCTTTAAGGCTAAGTACAAATGTGTGATGTTACAACCCCAGAACTCCATGGCTCTAAATTAACTAAGGAAGAGAAATACTGAAAAGGTACAGCAGCATTTCTTAGAGTAAAAAATATTTTAAGAACTGGATTCACAGAGAATGTCATGAATTATGACAGTTAAAACAAATGATGGAAAAGCATTTCTCAATGTCAGCAAGTCCTTCTTGGGGTTTTTGATAAATGGGTTCAACTAAACAGTTTTAAAGTATTATAAAACAGGGAACTATATCTAATCTCTTCTAAAATCTCTCTTTATGTTATGTACAAGGCTGATGCCCAAACTCTGAGAGTCAGTGGAATAACCAAAACAATTTTAAATCTATTAGCTCCAAAAGAGCAAGTGATCCCCAAGGTCTTATGCAGTCAGGTTTAAAAAAAAAAAAGGCAAACTGATCATCCCTCAACATGCATTGTCTTTCAGCCACACTGGTATTGTATAATTAATTTAGACATTGCTGCATTTAATGAAATAAGTGATTTATTAGTAGTTGATAAGATCAAGGGCAAAATATTTCACAATGTTTTGTTAGTAAAAAGCAACCAAGAAGAAAAACATTTACTGGCTATTAAGGATAATCTAAATAAACAAGGAACAGTAACTTTCAAAGCATAGAATTTGCTTAGAGGTCAAGTTCTTTCCTGTACTATATCCTCCCTGCTCTTACCTTGGGCTGGCCCCGCAGGCCAGCTGATCCTCCCACTGACCTACTGTTTGCCTCTAGGGGCTGTTCCCATGATATGAAAGTAGTTGCTTCTTCTCCACTTCTTTTTGTGGGGTCTGTTTTTTAAGCTCAAAGTGCCATCTCCATCAGGAGGCCACTCAAATCTCCATCTTGCCTCCCAGCCCTGAGCATAAAAGCTGACTTAATATCTTCTCTATGAATTCACAACACTTTGCTCGTGGTGATCTTCAGGCATACCAAGGATTTCCCTTGTACAAAGACCTGCAATAAAATATTTGATATTTCCAAATGGAAGCAAGAAAGTCTGGTCATGTCACTGTCACCATTTATCTGCTTTGAGTTGTGCAAGATTTGAGTCAAGATAAGTTATGGATTGGACAGGTGGTGAGAGAGGAACAAAAACATTTCTTTGTTTAAGATTTATTTATGAGACACACACACACACACACACACACACACACACACAGAGAGAGAGAGAGAGAGAGAGGCAGAGACAGAGGCAGAAGCAGGCTCCATGCAGGGAGCCCGATGTGGGATTCGATCCGGGTCTCCAGGATCAGGTCTGGGCTAAAAGCGGTGCTAAACCGCTGGGCCACTCAGGCGCCCTATTTGTGCTTCTTCTTTTTTTTTTTTTTAAGTTAGAACAAACATGTCTTGGGGGAGCAGATGGCGGAAGAGCAGGGTCCCCAAATCACCTGTCTCCACCAAATACCTAGAAAACCTTCAAATTATCCTGAAAATCTATGAATTCGGCCTGAGATTTAAAGAGAGACCAGCTGGAATGCTACAGTGAGAAGAGTTCGCGCTTCTATCAAGGTAGGAAGACGGGGAAAAAGAAAAAAGAAACAAAGGCCTCCAAGGGGGAGGGGCCCGCGAGGAGCCGGGCTGAGGCCGGGGCGAGTGTCCCCAGGACAGGAGAGCCCCGTCCCGGAGGAGCAGGAGCTGCACCGACCTTCCCGGGGGAAAGGGGCTCGCGGGAGTGGAGCAGGACCCAGGAGGGCGGGGATGCCCTCGGGCTCCCGGGACAGTAACAGCACTGCGCCCCGGAGAGTGCGCCGAGCTCCCTAAGGGCTGCAGCGCACGGCGGGACCCGGCGGGACCCGGAGCAGCTGAGGGGCTCGGGCGGCGGCTCCGCGGAGGGGGCTGCGGGCCCCGGGAGCAGCTCGGAGGGGCTCGGGCAGAGGAAGAGGCTCCGTGCGGAGGGGGCTGCGCGGTTCCAGGAGCAGCTCGGAGGGGCGGCGGCGGCTCCGCGGAGGGGGCTGCGCGGCCCGGGAGCGCGAATCCACAGCGCAGGCTCCGGAGCACAGGGCGCCGGGACACAGCCCAGGATCCGCCTCCCCCGGGACAGGCAGAGGCCGGGAGGGCCCAGGACAGCGAGGACGCTCCTGCCCCAGCTGAGCAGATCAGCGGCCCCGCCCCGGAGCCTCCAGGCCCTGCAGACGGAGCTCTGAGTTCCTGGGGCTGAATCCAGGTTTCCAGAGCTGCCCCGCCACTGGGGCTGTTCCTCCTGCGGCCTCACGGGGTAAACAACCCCCACTGAGCCCTGCACCAGGCAGGGGCAGCAGCTCCCCCAACTGCTAACACCTGAAAATCAGCACAACAGGCCCCTCCCCCAGAAACCAGCTAGACGACAACTTCCAGGAGAAGCCAAGGGACTTAAAGTACACAGAATCAGAAGATACTCCCCTGGTTCTTTTTTTTTTTTTTTTTTTTTTTTTTTTTTTTTGCTTTTTGATTTGTTTCCTTCCCCCACCCCCTTTTTTCTCCTTTCTTTTCTTTCTCTTTTTCTTCTTTTTTTTTTTTTTTCGTTTTTTTCTTCCCTTTTTTTTCTCTTCTCTTTTCTTTCCTCTTTCTCTCCTCTCTTTTCTCTTTTTCTCTTTTCCCAATACAACTTGCTTTTGGCCACTCTGCACTGAGCAAAATGACTAGAAGGAAAACCTCACCTCAAAAGAAAGAATCAGAAACAGTCCTCTCTCCCACAGAGTTACAAAATCTGGATTACAATTCAATGTCAGAAAGCCAATTCAGAAGCACTATTATACAGCTACTGGTGGCTCTAGAAAAAAGTATAAAGGACTCAAGAGACTTCATGACTGCAGAATTTAGAGCTAATCAGGCAGAAATTAAAAATCAATTGAATGAGATGCAATCCAAACTAGAAGTCCTAACGACGAGGGTTAACGAGGTGGAAGAACGAGTGAGTGACATAGAAGACAAGTTGATAGCAAAGAGGGAAACTGAGGAAAAAAAGACAAACAATTAAAAGACCATGAAGATAGATTAAGGGAAATAAACGACAGCCTGAGGAAGAAAAACCTACGTTTAATTGGGGTTCCCGAGGGCGCCGAAAGGGACAGAGGGCCAGAATATGTATTTGAACAAATTCTAGCTGAAAACTTTCCTAATCTGGGAAGGGAAACAGGCATTCAGATCCAGGAAATAGAGAGATCCCCCCCTAAAATCAATAAAAACCGTTCAACACCTCGACATTTAATTGTGAAGCTTGCAAATTCCTGACTTTTATGGGGAGGAGTATTAGGGTAACAGCAGACCTCTCCACAGAGACCTGGCAGGCCAGAAAGGGCTGGCAGGATATATTCAGGGTCCTAAATGAGAAGAACATGCAACCAAGAATACTTTATCCAGCAAGGCTCTCATTCAAAATGGAAGGAGAGATAAAGAGCTTCCAAGACAGGCAGCAACTAAAAGAATATGTGACCTCCAAACCAGCTCTGCAAGAAATTTTAAGGGGGACTCTTAAAATTCCCCTTTAAGAAGAAGTTCAGTGGAACAGTCCACAAAAACAAAGACTGAATAGATATCATGATGACACTAAACTCATATCTCTCAATAGTAACTCTGAATGTGAACGGGCTTAATGACCCCATCAAAAGGCGCAGGGTTTCAGACTGGATAAAAAAGCAGGACCCATCTATTTGCTGTCTACAAGAGACTCATTTTAGACAGAAGGACACCTACAGCCTGAAAATAAAAGGTTGGAGAACCATTTACCATTCGAATGGTCCTCAAAAAAGCAGGGGTAGCCATCCTTATATCAGATAAACTAAAATTTACCCCAAAGACTGTAGTGAGAGATGAAGAGGGACACTATATCATACTTAAAGGATCTATTCAACAAGAGGACTTAACAATCCTCAATATATATGCCCGAATGTGGGAGCTGCCAAATATATAAATCAATTATTAACCAAAGTGAAGAAATACTTAGATAATAATACACTTATACTTGGTGACTTCAATCTAGCTCTTTCTATACTCGATAGGTCTTCTAAGCAAACATCTCCAAAGAAACGAGAGCTTTAAATGATACACTGGACCAGATGGATTTCACAGATATCTACAGAACTTTACATCCAAACTCAACTGAATACACATTCTTCTCAAGCGCACATGGAACTTTCTCCAGAATAGACCACATATTGGGTCACAAATCGGGTCTGAACCGATACCAAAAGATTGGGATTGTCCCCTGCATATTCTCGGACCATAATGCCTTGAAATTAGAACTAAATCACAACAAGAAGTTTGGAAGGACCTCAAACACGTGGAGGTTAAGGACCATCCTGCTAAAAGATAAAAGGGTCAACCAGGAAATTAAGGAAGAATTAAAAAGATTCATGGAAACTAATGAGAATGAAGATACAACCGTTCAAAATCTTTGGGATGCAGCAAAAGCAGTCCTAAGGGGGAAATACATCGCAATACAAGCATCCATTCAAAAACTGGAAAGAACTCAAATACAAAAGCTAACCTTACACATAAAGGAGCTAGAGAAAAAACAGCAAATAGATCCTACACCCAAGAGAAGAAGGGAGTTAATAAAGATTCGAGCAGAACTCAACGAAATCGAGACCAGAAGAACTGTGGAACAGATCAACAGAACCAGGAGTTGGTTCTTTGAAAGAATTAATAAGATAGATAAACCATTAGCCAGCCTTATTAAAAAGAAGAGAGAGAAGACTCAAATTAATAAAATCATGAATGAGAAAGGAGAGATCACTACCAACACCAAGGAAATACAAACGATTTTAAAAACATATTATGAACAGCTATACGCCAATAAATTAGGCAATCTAGAAGAAATGGACGCATTCCTGGAAAGCCACAAACTACCAAAACTGGAACAGGAAGAAATAGAAAACCTGAACAGGCCAATAACCAGGGAGGAAATTGAAGCAGTCATCAAAAACCTCCCAAGACACAAGAGTCCAGGGCCAGATGGCTTCCCAGGGAATTTTATCAAACGTTTAAAGAAGAAACATACCTATTCTCCTAAAGCTGTTTGGAAAGATAGAAAGAGATGGAGTACTTCCAAATTCGTTCTATGAAGCCAGCATCACCTTAATTCCAAAGCCAGACAAAGACCCCACCAAAAAGGAGAATTACAGACCAATATCCCTGATGAACATGGATGCAAAAATTCTCAACAAGATACTGGCCAATAGGATCCAACAGTACATTAAGAAAATTATTCACCATGACCAAGTAGGATTTATCCCTGGGACACAAGGCTGGTTCAACACCCGTAAAACAATCAATGTGATTCATCATATCAGCAAGAGAAAAACCAAGAACCATATGATCCTCTCATTGGATGCAGAGAAAGCATTTGACAAAATACAGCATCCATTCCTGATCAAAACTCTTCAGAGTGTAGGGATAGAGGGAACATTCCTCGACATCTTAAAAGCCATCTATGAAAAGCCCACAGCAAATATCATTCTCAATGGGGAAGCACTGGGAGCCTTTCCCCTAAGATCAGGAACAAGACAGGGATGTCCACTCTCACCACTGCTATTCAACATAGTACTGGAAGTCCTAGCCTCAGCAATCAGACAACAAAAAGACATTAAAGGCATTCAAATTGGCAAAGAAGTCAAACTCTCCCTCTTCGCCGATGACATGATACTCTACATAGAAAACCCAAAAGTCTCCACCCCAAGATTGCTAGAACTCATACAGCAATTCGGTAGCGTGGCAGGATACAAAATCAATGCCCAGAAGTCAGTGGCATTTCTATACACTAACAATGAGACTGAAGAAAGAGAAATTAAGGAGTCAATCCCATTTACAATTGCACCCAAAAGCATAAGATACCTAGGAATAAACCTCACCAAAGATGTAAAGGATCTATACCCTCAAAACTATAGAACACTTCTGAAAGAAATTGAGGAAGACACAAAGAGATGGAAAAATATTCCATGCTCATGGATTGGCAGAATTAATATTGTGAAAATGTCAATGTTACCCAGGGCAATATACACGTTTAATGCAATCCCTATCAAAATACCATGGACTTTCTTCAGAGAGTTAGAACAAATTATTTTAAGATTTGTGTGGAATCAGAAAAGACCCCGAATAGCCAGGGGAATTTTAAAAAAGAAAACCATATCTGGGGGCATCACAATGCCAGATTTCAGGTTGTACTACAAAGCTGTGGTCATCAAGACAGTGTGGTACTGGCACAAAAACAGACACATAGATCAGTGGAACAGAATAGAGAATCCAGAAGTGGACCCTGAACTTTATGGGCAACTAATATTCGATAAAGGAGGAAAGACTATCCATTGGAAGAAAGACAGTCTCTTCAATAAATGGTGCTGGGAAAATTGGACATCCACATGCAGAAGAATGAAACTAGACCACTCTCTTTCACCATACACAAAGATAAACTCAAAATGGATGAAAGATCTAAATGTGAGACAAGATTCCATCAAAATCCTAGAGAAGAACACAGGCAACACCCTTTTTGAACTCGGCCATAGTAACTTCTTGCAAGATACATCCACGAAGGCAAAAGAAACAAAAGCAAAAATGAACTATTGGGACTTCATCAAGATAAGAAGCTTTTGCACAGCAAAGGATACAGTCAACAAAACTCAAAGACAACCTACAGAATGGGAGAAGATATTTGCAAATGACATATCAGATAAAGGGCTAGTTTCCAAGATCTATAAAGAACTTATTAAACTCAACACCAAAGAAACAAACAATCCAATCATGAAATGGGCAAAAGACATGAACAGAAATCTCACAGAGGAAGACATAGACATGGCCAACATGCATATGAGAAAATGCTCTGCATCACTTGCCATCAGGGAAATACAAATCAAAACCACAATGAGATACCACCTCACACCAGTGAGAATGGGGAAAATTAACAAGGCAGGAAACAACAAATGTTGGAGAGGATGCGGAGAAAAGGGAACCCTCTTACACTGTTGGTGGGAATGTGAACTGGTGCAGCCACTCTGGAAAACTGTGTGGAGGTTCCTCAAACAGTTAAAAATACCTGCCCTACGACCCAGCAATTGCACTGTTGGGGATTTACCCCAAAGATACAAATGCAATGAAACGCCGGGACACCTGCACCCCGATGTTTTAGCAGCAATGGCCACGATAGCCAAACTGTGGAAGGAGCCTCGGTGTCCAACGAAAGATGAATGGATAAAGAAGATGTGGTTTATGTATACAATGGAATATTACTCAGCTATTAGAAATGACAAATACCCACCATTTGCTTCAACGTGGATGGAACTGGAGGGTATTATGCTGAGTGAAGTAAGTCAGTCGGAGAAGGACAAACATTATATGTTCTCATTCATTTGGGGAATATAAATAATAGTGAAAGGGAATAAGGGAAGGGAGAAGAAATGTGTGGGAAATATCAGAAAGGGAGACAGAACGTAAAGACTGCTAACTCTGGGAAACGAACTAGGGGTGGTAGAAGGGGAGGAGGGCGGGGGGTGGGAGTGAATGGGTGACGGGCACTGGGGTTATTCTGTATGTTAGTAAATTGAACACCAATAAAAAAAAAAAAAGAACAAACATGTCTTGAATATGAGGTTCTGCCAGAATATGAGCTAGCCATTTTATGTCTATTAACAACTTTAACCTGAAATAATCCTATGTGTTAGACATATCATTATGCACATTTTCCTGAGTAGAAAATTGCAACTCAGAAAGTCCCTTGCTTTTAACCCAGTGGTGAATCTGGGTTGCTGATCAAATGAGGTACAGTGTAAATCACCTTAGTGAAGTCTGATAGGCAGAACACATAGCAATAAAAGCAAATGTGAGTTGAAAGCAAACAGCTTATGTTTAAGTCTTAATTCTGTTGCTTATGAGCCAAGAAACTTAGACAAGATATGTATCTCACTTGGCCCCAGCTGCTCCAAGTGCACTGTAGAGAAAATAATGATACCAACTTCACGGGGCTTTGTGTAGGGTGTCAAATTCTGCTGAGACTATCGGCACAACACAAGTAATATAATGTCAAGTCCATCTTCTGGAAATTAAACTTTCCTTCTTGTAAAACTTTAAAGGAAAAGTTGTCCTAAAAAGTGATTCATTGTATGAGGTATTTTAAAAGATTGTGGTGTAGAAAGTTATTGAAGACAGACCTCCTTTCTTAATAATTCTTGCCCCATAACATCCTTCTCATTTCTTTTTTTTAAGATTTTATTTATTTATTCATGAGAGACACAGAGGCAGAGACAAAGGCAGAGGGAGAAGCAGGTTTTCAGGCAGGGAGCCCGATGTGGGACTCCATCCCGGAACTCCAGGATCAGGCCCTGGGCTAAAGGCGGTGCTAAACCACTGAACCACCCAGGTGTCCCACTCCTTCTCATTTCTAAAGCCAAAGTAAAACGTCTCTCAGTATTAAAAAGAGACTGGTGAGAGCAGGAAGGAAAATGAGGCATGTGCATCTCCTAAGAGAGAAAACAAAATATAAGTTTATTGCACTGATTTTACGGTGTCTTTTTAATCTTTAATTTCACATAGAGTTTAGTCCTTTGCCCAGAAGAAGAAGGATTCTTCACTAACCCGACGTTCACACTCTCAGAACTACATTTACTATAGGCAAGTTGAAACAGACAGCAGCCCAGAAAAGTAGCTGGGTTCCATGAAGCTACCTCACAAATTCTCCACCTCCTAGGACAGTGAATACAAGGACCCCTCAAGGCTGTCACCATGCTTCCGGTTGCTTCACCACCAAGGATATCACAAAGTTTAATCTGAGTGATTACACTGTGCTTGTGCCAACGAGGCAAAACCACAAAACAGGCATTAGGAAGCCCACTTGTTACCGAGAGCTCTGGAAGGATGCCCTTCCTGATGCTAGCTCCACACCCTGAGGTGATGTCAAGAGAACTCTCCAGCTTCCCTATCTTCTATTTTACCAAGATTCTGTGGGTAATAATGAGACCGTCTAAGTTGTATCTTAGGTTTCTTTTCAAAGGCCATACAATTGCATTACTATCATTACAAGATACACTGAGGCATATTAAAAGTTAGAATTTGAGCAACAATTGATTTCAATTGGCAGCACCAAACTGATAGTGGTAGGGGAAAACTTTTATAGAGACAAGACTGAAGCAAAGAAAGAAGATTGGCTATAGCTTAAGCCTTACTGGCCTTACTGGCTGCTTGTTATTGGCTGGCTTGTCTTTAAATTTCAATTTCTAACCCTGAGGTATTTATAAGCCGATTTTGCTTTCCTTTCCCAAGGTGCCACAACCTCAGTGTCACATGACTCTATCCAGGCCTCCTTGTTTAATTAAATCAACACTATTTAAAATATGTTTGTATTTTCTAGTTATATTAGATGAGACCCAAATTAATTTTTACAATAAAACTTTATAGGTGTCATGATAAATTAAAAACATACTTTCAGAAACATGGAAAAGGAAGTACATAAAAAGAATGACGAGACTTAAAATGTCTTGCTCTTTCTTTATATATTAACAGAAATATTTTTATAAAGAAGATAACTAGTTTGGATTTCTTCACTTTTATATCTATTTCATCATGGCCAGAGTCTTTTCTTCACTCTCCACTGTTAAGTATTCATTTGTCCAAGTTCCCTTTGAAACATAAACCGTGATTGGCTAAACCTTTTCCCCTACAATTATCTGCAAACTCCAAGTTTA
>NW_023331536.1:0-37944 GCF_011100685.1 Canis lupus familiaris
CCTGGTTTTGTTGATCTGTTCCACAGTTCTTCTGGTCTCCATTTCATTGAGTTCTGCTCGAATCTTTATTAACTCTTCTTCTGCGGGGTGTAGGATCTATTTGCTGTTCTGTCTCCAGCTCCTTTAAGTGCAAGGTTAGCTTTCGTATTTGGGTTCTCTCCAGTTTTTCAATGGATGCTTGTATTGCGATGTATTTCCCCCTCAGGACTGCTTTTGCTGCATCCCAAAGATTCTCATTAGTTTCCATGAATCTTTTAAATTCTTCTCTGATTTCCTGGTTGACCCTTTCATCTTTTAGCAGGATGGTCCTTAACCTCCACGTTTGAAATTCTTCCAAACTTCTTCTTGTGATATAGTTCTAGTTTCAAAGCATTATGGTCTGAAACTATGCAGGGGACAATCCCAATCTTTTAGTATCCGTTAAGACCTGATGTGTGACCCAGTATGTGGTCTATTCTGGAGAAAGCTCCATGTGCACTTGAGAAGAACGTGTATTCAGCTGCATTTGGATGTAAAGTTCTGTAACTATCTGTGAAATCCATCTGGTCCAGTGAAGCATTTAAAGCTCTTGTTTCTTTGGAGATGTTGTGCTTAGAAGACCTGTCAATTGTAGAAAGTGCTATATTCCAGTCACCAAGTATAAGTGTTTTATTATTTAAGTATGTCTTAACTTTGGTTATTAATTGACTGATATACTTGGCGGCTTCCACATTCGGGGCATAAATATTCATGATTGTTAGGTCCTCTTGTTGGATAGATCCTTTTAGTATGATATAGTGTCCCTCTTCATCTCTCACTACAGTCTTTGGGACACACTTTAATTTCTCTGATATAAGGATGGCTACCCCTGCTTTCTTTTGAGGACCATTTGAATGGTCCATGGTTCTCCAACCTTTTATTTTCAGGCTGTAGGTGTCCTTTGTCCAAAATGAGTCTCTTGAAGACAGCAAATAGATGGGTCTTTTTTTTATCCAGTCTGAAACCCTGCACCTTCTGATGGGGTCATTAAGCCCATTCACGTTCAGAGTTACTATTGAAAGATAGGATTTAGTGTCATCATGATACCTATTCAGTCCCTGTTTTTGTGGATAGTTCCCTTGGACCTCCTCTTTCTTTACAGGGTCCCCCTTAATATTTCTGGCAGAGCCAGCTTGGTGGTCACATATTCTTTCAGTTTCTGCCTATCTTGGAAGCTCTTTATCTCTCCTGCTATTCTGAATGAGAGCCTTGCTGGATAAAGTATTCTTGGCTGCAGGTTCTTTTCATTTAGGACCCTGACTATATCCTGCTGACGCTTTCTCGCCTGCCAGGTCTCTGTGGAGAGGTCTGCTGTTGTCCTAATGCTTCTCCCCATAAAAGTTAGTGATTTCTTATCTCTTGCTGCTTTAAAAGGATCTTCTCTTTATGTTTGGAATTGCAAAGCTTCACTATTAAATGTCGAGGTGGTGACGATTTTTATTGATTTTAGGGGGGGGAGTCTTCTATCCTCCTGGATCTGAATGCCTATAACCTCCCCCCAGTTAGGGAAGTTCTCAGCTATGATTTGTTCAAATATAGTTTCTGGACCTCTGTCCCTTGCGTCGCCCTCAGGAACCCCAATTAAACGTAGATTTTCCTTCTGAGGCTGTGATTTTATTTCCCTTAACCTATCCTCATGGTCTTATTGTCTTTCTATTTTTTACTCAGTTTCCATACTTGCCATCAACTTGTCTTCTATGTCACTCACTCGTTGCTTCTACCTCATTAAACCCTTGTCGTTAGGACCTCCAGTTTTGATTGCATCTCATTTAATTGATTTTAATTTTGGCCTGATGAGCCTCTAAATTCTGCAGTCATGAGTCTCTTGAATCTTTTATGCTTTTTTCTAGAGCCACCAGTAGTTGTATAATAGTGCTTCTGAATTGGCTTTCTGACATTGAATTGTATTCGAAATTTTGTAACTCTGTGGAGAGAGGACTGTTTCTTGATTTTAGTATTGAGGTGAGTTTTTTCCTTCTAGTCAGTTTGCTCAGTGCAGAGTGGCCAACAACATGTTGTACTGGAAAAAGGAGAAAAAGGGGGAAAAAAAAGAAGAAATAAAAAAGAATAAAAAAGGGGGTGGGGAAACAACAGAAACAAACAGAAAAGAAAAAACAAAGGGGAGTATCCTCTGATTCCATATACTGTAAATCCCTTGACTTCCCCTGGAACTTTCCAGGCTGCTTGGTCAATAACTTGCTTTTCCTCTGACCTTCGAGCTGGTCTTCTGGGGGAGGGGGCCTGCTGTGCTGATTCTCAGGTGTGTGCACCTGGGGGAGCTGCCCAGCCCTCTACCAGGTCTACAATTCAGTGGGGATTCTTTATCCTGTGAGGCCCCTGCTCAGGCCAAGGTACAGGGTGACACCAGGAGGGACAACCACAGTAGCGGCGGCCAGCTGTCCAGCTCTGGAGTCAGCTCCCACAGTAACTACTGCAGCTCCAATGTGCAGGGGTCTGGGTGCTCCAGGGTAGGGGCACGATCTGCACAGCTCGGGGCCACCCGGCGGCAGGAGAGACCTGGCTGTCCTTTGTCCTCCCGGCCCTCTGCCTGTGCTGGGGAAGCCCCAGATCCTCGGCTGTGTCTCCCAGTGCCCTGGGCTCTGGGGCCTCTGACACTGTGAATGGACCTAAAGTACCACGATGTGTAATTTAAAAGCATCAGAGTCAATTTTGTGTGAAGTTAACTTATCCTTTATTGCAATAAAAACTCTATAAGCTATTATACAGGTTAAAGAAAAACTCAAAAAATAGAAACAGTGAAATAACAGGGGAGGGCAAGCCTCTGTTGGGCTGTAGCCATCACGAGCCCCGCGGTGGGAGCTGGGGGCGGGCCCCGAGGTGGTCAGGGGGCTGCTAACGGATCGAAGCAGGTTGTTCCAGAGGCAGGTTGCAGGTCTGGCCCTCTGGGGACCCCGATTGCAGGCACCAGGCACTACTCTTCCGGGGTGGCCATGGGAGCAGGTGGCTCCTCACATAGGGGCAGGGAAACATAGGTTCGAACCAGCACGTGCACCACCTTCACCTCAGGAGCCAGCATCTCTGCCTTGACCAAGTCCTCATCTCCAGCAGCCACTATCCCTTCAGACCCGGAACCTTCCCCAGGCTCCACAGTTGGAGCTGGGGCGGGCTCCTCGGTGGTTCAACAGGTTGCTCCATCCCCGAGGCCAGTTGCTCCATCAAGTTAGGAGGTGGCTGGGGCACATCCACGACCTCGAGAGCAGGGGGTGGTGCCTGCTCCTCTTCCAGGGCTCCCAGGGGTGCAGGGGGCTCCTGCAGGGCAGCAGTGACCACTATCTGCAGGGGCTTTGCCTCCCCAGCAGGCGGCTCATCGCAGGCCAAGCCCTCAGCCCCAGCAGCCAGGCCCCACGGGGCAGCAGGCCCCACGGTTGGAGCTGGGGTGCATTCCAGAGTGGGTTCAGGGTGTTTTCCTCGGGCCGAAGCTGTAGATCCAAGAAGACAAAGTATCACCACCAGGACAGACTGTCCACGTCCCTCCCAAATCAAGGCCACTCTTCCCGCCACTCGATGTGTGTGAGGGCAAGAGCCCTGGGAGGTGTCCCCAGGCTGCAGCCCGTGGGGTGGGGTGTGAGCCCACCCCCTGCTCCTGGTCCAGCAGCAAGGAGGCTGGATCTGCGGCCCCCCACATCCCCAGCTCGGCCACCCCCAGTCCTCCTCACCCCCAGCCTCTCGCTCTGCTGCATGGAGGCGTCTGAATTGCCTCAGGTGACGCAGGGCCCGGAGATGCGCATCTGTGCCTGGCATGTGCTGTCTTAACAATTCCAGGAGTTTTATAAGGGAGGGAAATTCTGGGAACTGATGAAAGTCGTCCCCATAATAATTCAGCCATATTTCCATCATGAAGGACATGGCCCTGGGAGGGACAGGCGGGAACAGGCATCAGAAGACAGGGCTCTGTCACATGCAGGTGTCCCGGGGAAGCCCTGCAGGACCCGGCCTTCCGCGCAGGGTGTCGGAGACCAGTCCTGCTCCTCGTCCCCCTGCCACCTGGTGGTCCTGCCTGCCACAGGCCTGCTCCCCGAGGAGGGGCTGGGATGCAACCTCTGTGTGGGGAGCCCAGGCCCAGCGGGGGTGACCATCAGCGTCTCTCCTGGGGAAGCAGGGCTCCCTCCTCAGCCTGGTCCCTGCCCACCTGCCCCTTAAGTCCACCGGCAGGCATCAGGGGACGGGGGGCGTCTGGCCTGTCATTGCCCTCACTGCACACACTGTTGCTCTGGGAAGCTCCAAGGCAGGAGGGCTCGGGCTCTGTGTCCTGCCAGGCCTTGCCAGGAGCCGCCCGGGACCGCCACCTTCCTTCCTGTGTCTCTGTGCTGCCTCCCTCCCGAGGGGCCCCCCGGGGGTGTCCTTCCACTGACTCTAATCTCCCTTCTCCCACGGGGCCGGGGCCGCCTGGTCCGGGAGCCCTCACCGGCCCTCCTGAGCATCTGCTGTTCCCCCGGGTCCAGGTGCCACCAGACTGGGGAGTACGATGCTCCCCACCCCCTCTGCTCTGGGCTCCAGGTGTGGGGCAGAGAGAGGGTTGGGGGGGGCATGGAGAAGGTCTCCCTGAGGGGTCTCAGTGCCTCCCACCAAGCCCACACCCCATCCACCGCTCTCCTTTGCTCTTTTCCAGAAGGGGCATTAGACCTTTTCCCTGTCACGGGAATGCAGATGTGTGGGGTGAGGGGGCAGGCCCCCACCGCCCCACAGCCCCTTCGCTGCCCTCCAGGAGAGGGAAGGCCCTCCTGCAGGAGCCGGAGTCACTCACAGTTTCCAGCACTGCAGGACCACATCGTTGTTACCCCACGCATCTGCGATGCACCCATACCTAGAGGAGAGCAGGGACATCCCATGAATCGTCCTGTGGACGCGACCTCTCATCATAGGGGGCTTCACCCTCTGACCCCGACTAGGCCTTGCCCCGGGGGCAGTCAGCTTTGTGCCCCGGGGGCAGTCAGCTTCGTGCGTGGGGCCACGGGCAGCTCCCGGAGAAGTGCCCGCACCTGCTGGGGCCTCCTGAAGGCCTGAGCATGAAAGGGCTCTGGCCAGGCCCATGGCCCATATCTTAGTGGGCTTGGGGGGTCCCGGGGTTTCCCTGTCTGGCTGCCCCAGGACACAGACCCCCGATGGACTCTCAAACCTCCCTTTCAATGGGGAAACAGGCCGCTCAGGACCCTGGTGATGGGGGGGGCAGGGAGGAGGCACAGGCCTGGTCACGGGGAGGAGGACGGCTGCTGAGCACAGGCACAGCCCCTCTGGCCGACCCGCCACAGGCCAGGCCCCGGGGCTGCCCTCCAGGACCTCAATAGGCCCTGGGGGACCCTGCTCCAGGCGGGGGAGCAGCCCGAGGCCGGGAAGCTCACACCATCCCCAGCCTCCCCAGCAGCAGGTGGCCCAGCCCTGGGCTGCGGAGGGGCAGGTGCTCACTCGGTGAACAGCAGGTCCAACACCTCGTCCGTGGTGGCAAATGTACGATAATCCTCTAAAAAGCTGAAGATGTAGATGACGTCCCTGCGCTGCAAGGCGAGCAGCAGTTGTCGGACTTTGTACTCCAGCAGCTCCGTCCGGGTGAGCTTGGTCAGGACGATCTGATGCCCCTTCCCGGCCGCGGCCCCTGCACCCTGAGGTGGGACAGAGGGGACGTGCAGCCTGCAGGGAGCCGCCAGGAGACCTGGGATCCCGCCCCTGCAGGCCCTGCGCTGGGGCCCCGTGGGCTTGAGGAGCTGGGGCTCCCTCTCCCGCTCAAGCTCCCTGCCTGTCTCTTACACAAACAGGACCAACTATGCAATAAAGAAACAATCTCAGAGGATAAATGTTCAAAATATTTGGATCATTACAAGGACCTCCAGAGACACAGAGAGAGTGACCGAGAGAGGCAGCCACACAGACAGAGGGAGAAGCAGCCCGTGCAGAGAGCCCAGGCAGGGCTCGATCCCGGGCCTCGGAGATCAGGCCTGGGGGAAGGCAGGTGCTAACCCCCGGGGGACCAGGCCTCCCCTGAGGGCTCTATTCTGATGTTCCCACACATCTGTGCACAGGGACTCTGCATCTGGCCCAGGCAGGGGCAGGGCCATGGGGGCAGGTGTGGGGAGGGGGGGATCCAGACTCATGTGGGAGCAGGAGTGTCGGGGGGCCCAGGGGGTAGCAGGCTGGCTTCTGGGACCCGGGGTCCTTCCTGCCGCATCGGGGCCCGGGTGTCGGGGGGCCCAGCCCCTGCACTCACCCTGAGCCCGCGCTGGCCTCCATTAGCTGCGCAGGGCACCTCCCTGCTCCTGGAGGCTGTGGGCAGACGACCCCTTCCTCCCGCTCGCGCCCCACGACCCGGGTGGAGCTCTGTGGAGACAGTGGCCCGGCAGCCAGGCAGGAGGCCTCAGCGCCCGGTCTGGCCCCCTCGGCTGGGCCGCACCCCCAGCTGCCTCTACCCAGACACCCCACAGTGCAGGCGGCACCCACCGCCCCTGGGAACAGCAAAGGGATGTGGCTGCAGGGCCTCGGAGTGACTCTGGGGCGGGTAGAGGACCTCAGGAACCCTGTTTCCCCCCTGCCCACCTTGACATCAGGGGTGACCCTGAAGGGATCCCCGGGGAATGTGCCGCCCTGCAGCGTCCCCCAGCCTGGATGGGACCTGCCCACACATCCCTGGTTCCCTGAACCTGAGGAGGAGGGGATGAGGCTCCCAGGATGGTGGCACTGGGGCCTGGCCTGGCCTGCGCTGTGTTACCTGACGGCGCCTCCTGATCACCGCCCTGACACCTTGGTACCTATGCTGGAGCCACTGCCTACAGCATAGGAACAAGCCGCACCCCTGGGGTTCCTGGGAGCCAGAGCCCCCAGACGTGGGCCGGCAGCAAGAGAACATCTTCTAGTAGCAGATGTCTCCAGCCAAGTGAGCCTGAGCTGGGGCTGCACTGGATGCGGGTGCCTGGTTACGGGGGTTCCCTGTTCTGTTGGGCTCTGTGACACGGCAGTCACCTCACTTCCTGGGACCCCCTCCCTGACCCACTCCTGGAGGAAGCTGCAGGGGCAGCGCTCGTGCTGCCGACACCCCCCCTCCCTGCAGGCGATGGCCTGTGCACACAGTGACACAACCACACCCCTGTCCACAGGCCCCAGGGAAGGACTGTGTGCACCCAGGGCCCCAGCTTGGACACACACCTGGGTTCAGACATGACTGTCCAGTCTTCCCCGGTTTGACCCCGGAGAAGTCGTTGTGCCCGTCGGGGATGGTCTGCATCTTGCCTGTGGGATAGGGAGTGTCCTAGCGGGGGCTTCCCCCAGACGTCCCAGGCCACTGAGGCCTCATATCTATGACCTTGGAGGCGGGTGTCACCTGCAGGACATACCTCCACCCACACGTTCTTCCTTGGTGTGTACATGCGTCCAGGCCCACGAGGTCCTGTGTGCACAGGACTAACACACTAATGTTACCTATATGGCAGGGCTGTTTACCTGTAAAATACTGCAAAAAACTACCTATTACAATGTCTGCTATTTATTGCTGTCACCAGTGATGTCGATGATAAGAGTCTTTTAAAAAGATACTTTTATTTTAAGATTATACTTTATTATACAGCTCTAAAGCCACACATGTTTTAAAATCCTAAATCCACATTGGGCCAGAACAGCTGGCTGATAAATAGATTACATTCCAAATATGTGTCAGTAGACACCATTAGCCAAATTAAAAAAAAAAGAATAATAGAAAAAGAGAGGCACTTTCTAGGGACAGTGTCCTTTACATCTCAAGACTATGTCTTGTTTTTTACATGTGGTATCTTATAGTAGTTGGAATTTTGGTATTTTAAATAAAGGGATTATTTTCCTCAAACACACACACACACACACACACACACATGGGCACCGGTACCCTCATTCTGGAGGCCCAGAAGATGACAGTCCCCCCAGGGCAGGGATGGGCAATAGCTCCCCACGATCCTAGGCTCCTGAATCCAAGGCAAACCCTACAGAAGGTGTCGGGGTCTTGGCCTAGAAGGGGTGAGGCCGTCCTCATCCCGAACCCCTGCCTGTCGTGCGTTCCGGGCCCTTCCCTCGTTTCCCCTGGGTGAGCTGTGGACGGCGGTGCCCCCAGTGGGTCGCCCTGACCTGGGCCCTAGGAAACCTTGCCGTCAGTCGCAGAACTGAACGTAGACAGGAGGCCCTGACTCTCCAGCCTGACCCCGACTGAACTGAAATCATGTGGTGTGTCCACGCACACTGACCGAGAAACAGAGACAACGGACACACACGCAGACACATGTGCAGAACCAGGAAGTTGGCAGAGGAGAAGCAAACATCATTGAAGATCATTAAATAAAAAAAGAAAGAAAGCTGAATCTCGAATGGAGAAAATGGAGCAATTAAAATAGAATCATGAAAAAATAATTCATCAAACCAAAAGCAGAAAGAGGGATAAAGAGGCAGGAGCACATCGGTGACACAAGGCGGCAAGCCTCGAATGTCAGGATGATCGTGCCTCACGGACTCCACGGAACACAAGTCGAGCAACAAGCAGCACCTTCCAGCAAAGGCCTAAGCGGATTATTTTGTGTTGTTTGTTTTTAAGATTTTTATTTCTTTATCCAAGAAGGTGGATTTATTTATTCTTTATCCATCCGAAGGTGGATGCTCAACCCCTGAGTCACTCGGGGGGTCTAGACTAAGCTATTTAAATGTTCAAGTGATTGTGAATACTGTTTGTAATGTGGTAAAATTTCTGTTTACTAAGAAGAGAGGGCAGCCTGGGTGGCTCAGCGGTTTAGTGCTGCCTTCGGCCCAGGGCCTGATCCTGGAGTCCCGGGATCGAGTCCCACGTCGGCCTCCCTGCATGAGCCTGCTTCTCCCTCTGCCTGAGTCTCTGCCTCTCTCTCTCTGTGTCTCTCATAAATAATAAAAATCAGTATATACCACATTTCTTTATCCATTTATCTTTGATGGACATTTGAGTTGCTCCCACCCCTTGGCTATGATAAAGAATGCTTCTATGAAGATGGAGGTCTCTCGGAGACTTTTATTTCTCTTTCTTTTTTTTCCATCTTCTTACCTTAATAGAAGCGCGAACACTTCTCACTGTAGTATTCCAGCTGTTCTCTCTTTGAATCTCAGGCCGAATTCATAGGTTTCAGGATGATTTGAAAGTTATCTAGGTAAGTGGGTGGGGACAGGTGACCTGGGGACCCTACTCTTCCGCCATCTTGCCCCCGCCTCCTAAAAAATCTTAAATAACTGACTAAAACTATTAGAAATGGTGGAAGAGTTCAGTAAGCATTGCACATAAAAGATCAATCTCCAAAATCAACTGTATATCTACATACTTTCAATGAACAATCCAAAAATAAAATTTGAAAAAATAAACCCATTTACAAGAGCATCAAAAATATATAAATAAAATCTGAGGAATAAACTTTACAAAAGAAGCTTATAACCCAATTTCTGAAAACTACAAACACTATTTAAGGAAATTGAAGATCTAAATATTTGGAAAAATCATATATTTATGCACTGAAAAATTTAACATTGTTTCATAGCACCCCTGGTCCAAATTATCTCCAGATTCTATTACCTTCCAATAAGTAGATAAACATTCTCACACTCAGATGGAATTGCATGGGTGCCTAGTATCCTGAAAAGAACAAAGTAGATGGAATTCTCAATTTCGAAACTTTCTGAAAAAGAATAGGAAACAGACAGTGTGAGAAACAGTGTGGTACTGGCGTAAGGATAGATATATTAATCAATGAAATAGGTTTCAGGATCCAGAAGTACACCATACATCCATGATCAGCTGAATTTAAGTATCCGTGCCATGACTATCCAATAGGGTAAAAACAGTCATTTCAACAAATGGTCTTGGAACACTGGATGGCCACATGCAAAAGAATGAAGTTGCATCTTCACCTACACCAAATACAAAAACTAACTCAAAATGGATTAAATCTAAATACAGGACATAAACTAAAACTTCTTAGAAGAAAAACATGCAGATAATCTTTTGACCTTGAGTTTAGCATAGAATACTTCAATATGGCACAAACAGCACTGGACTTCAGTGTTAAATGCTCTTGTTCTTCAAAGGACATAATAATGAAAATAAAAAGCAATCCATATAATGAGATAAATGTTTGTAAATCATATACCTAATGAGAAACTTATTTCCTGAATATATGAAAAAACACTAATAAGTCAATAATATAAGTACAAAAAGCTCAATTTAAAAAAAAATGGGCAAAGGATATAAATAGACATTTCTCCAAGGAAGATCAGAATTGCTGATAATTACTTGACAAGATACCCAACACATTTTCAATTTTCATTGTATCCATTACCAAAGCATCTAACCATACCGTGAAATAGACTCCATATATGTACCACACCGTACAGAACAGTGCCGCTTCCTAGATACTCAATGCAGTTGTTCCTCAGGACAATCCTATAAAATAGGTATCATGGTGCCCATTTTATAGATGAGGAAATTGAGGAAAGGTACCTCATCAGAGTTTTACAAAGAGCAGGACGTAGAACTAGGATTCATCTCAAACTTTTATTAAGTCCACAAGTCCAAAGATGACTTTTAGAGCTGTAAACTAAGTATTATATTAATGTTTTGCTCTATTCAGAGTTTTTCAACTAGAAGGAATCTGAATTTATAAATTGTAATTTTTCTAGAAATATTTGTTTTCTAAATGATCAGAATAATTAACAAAGTTCTATTCTTATATTTTCATAATCTCCTACATATGTAGGTTTATAGATCTACATCCTTTCTCATTATAATAAAGCTTCATTCAAATTTCTGTCCTCCTTCCTTTTTGTGTGGATTAAGATTGATGAGATTTGGTGGATTAAGATTTCATTTAGAAATTAATAATTTTATTTATTAATATTTTATATTTAGAAACATTTTAAATAAATATACTTAACAATGGATTTACTCTACTTTTTAATTTATCCATTATTTTATTTCAGTTATTATTATTATAAGATGTTTTAAATAATTATTTTTTTCTGAATTTCTGGGAAAAGTTTACATATTTTTATTATTTCTATTCTATTCTATTATTTAGTTTTAGAGAGAGAGAGAAAGAGCAACCACAGGAGTTGAGAGGGGAGAGGCAGAGGGAGAGAGAAAGATGAGAATTGTAAGCAGGATCCACACCCAGTGTGATGTGGGCCTCCATCTCATGACCCTGAGATCATGACTTGAGCCAAATCAAGAGTAGAACGCTTAACTAACTGAGCCATCCAGGTGCCCCTACTATCTCTATTTTAAAAAGCTTTAGCAAAATTTTTCTAAGTGAATGAATGTGTACTATTTCTCTTTTTTGCCATTATTTTTCATTTTTAGGGCAAGGTCAGTTCCCATCTGATGGATGTCAATAACCATAGCTGATGATGATACTGGTAATACGCTTTGTTTGACTGCACAGTAGTAGAATCCTCTTTGCATGACCTGCGGCTGGCAAGACAATTGTTTCAACTTCCAGTACCATTAGGCTCGTATCAATCATATTTCTTCTACAGGAAGGGTGGCATCTTTCACTTCATATTCTAGATTCTATATTGTCTCTGTGCAGGGGATGCAACACTATCCCTCTTTGGATGGAATACTAGTAGAAATCACCAGTCTCCTTTCATAAAGGATTGCACTGCACTGTACTGCATATCCCACAATATTCAATCAACTTCATTTATTAGTTCTACTTTCTCACTATTTTTTTTAAAGAAACTTAAAGATATTTAAATTGGCATATAAATCCAAAAAAGAACTCCACAGAATATTTTGTGAAAAAAGACACCTGGATACAAGTGCTAGAGATGGTGTCGTCACAGTGCTTCTTCAGAGATACTTGGCACAGTGCAGAAAGAGTTAATGAAAATGAGAAACCATTTGAACGGTGACTACATTTAGAAATCTATCTTAAAGAAACCATTAAAGATATTCAGAATGTATATTTAGTATTATTTAGATCAGTCATATAACAGCTGGAATTACATATTTAAACAAAGGCATTTAAAAATACTTATGTGTTATATGTGTGATAAAAGCATTAAATTCTACCCTTGAAACAACATTACACTATGCCTAACTAACAAGAATTAAAATAAAACTTAAATGAACAAAAATAAAAATACAGGATATAAATATACACCGTTAGAGATTATAAGGAGTTCCCGAAAATCCTTTTATTAGTGAAATTCATTAACATGAAAATACTCCAAGTTAATGTTAAATGAAATAAGGGGTTAAAAACTGAAACAGAATATGTATCTTGCAGAGAGATGAAAGCTAGCATTTTGAGGTGACTGTTATATTCTCTTTTTTTCAAGATTTTCCAGGTTTTTTATGATATGTATAAATCAACTTCTATCACCTAAAACTTATAATTAAATTATTGGTAACAATAACTTGGAATTAATTTATTGGTTAATTTTTCTTCATTCTCTGAATTTATTCTGGATACATATTGATGAGCACTCAAAGTTCAATGTACTATTGTACATTGTTAACTGTAGACTTTATTTGTTCTCTCATCTTATATGGAAGGCAACAATACAAACTTATATAATATAACACCACTACCAGTTTTTTTGTATATTATGGTTTGTGTAATTAAATGAAATTAATTAAATATTAATTATTAAATATTTTATGTAGTCACCAGTGGGGAATGTAATGAGCGATAGAAAGGATTGCATTTGCAATTATGTGTCTTTGTATATATGTAATTATAAATAAATATTTTTGAGGCATTTAAGATGACTCAACTTTCAGTACTTTACTATAACACTGTCCAGTCAGTAGTAATTATTTTTCAAAATTGGTTTTTAAACATTTTTAATTAATTGTAATAGCTTCAAAAATGGATATATTATGGAAGTGTCCTCAAAAACTTAAAAACAGAATGACTATGAACTAGCAATGGCACTATTAGTATTAAAGAATACAAAAATACTAGTTCCAAAATACGCATGCACCCTGATGTTTATAGCAGCATTATCTACAACAGCCAAATTATGGTAGAGCAGTCCAAGTGTCCATCAACTGATAAGGGGAACAGAAGATGTGGGGGATCCCTGGATGGCTCAGCAGTTTAGCGCCTGCCTTCGGCCCAGGGCATGGTCCTGGAGTCCTGGGATCAAGTCCACATCCGCTCCCTGCATGGAGCTGCTTCTCTCTCTGCCTATGTCTCTGCCTGTCTCTCTGTGTCTCTCATGAATAATACATAAAATGTTTATAAAATAAAGATATGGGGATCCCTGGGTGGCTTGGTGGTTTAGCGGCCTGCCTTTGGTCCAGGGCATGATCCTGGAGTACCGGGATGGAGTCCCATGTCAGGCTCCCTGCATGGAGCCTGCTTCTCCCTCTGCCTGTGTCTCTGCCTCTCGCTCTCTCTCTGTGTCTTTCATGAAATAAATAAAAATCTTAAATAAAAGATATGGTATATATAGATATATAGATATAGATACATAGAGCGTGTGTGTGTATATACATACATATATATATATATGTATTAGAATATTACTCAGCCATTAAAAAAGCCATATAAAAAGAACCAAATCTTGCCATCTGCAAGGACGAGGATGGAGCTAGAGTATTATGTTAAGCAAAATATGTCAGTCAGTGAAAGACAAATACTATATGATTTCACTCATATGTAGAACTTAAAAAACAAAAGAAATGAGCAAAGAGAAAAAAAAAGAGAAGGCAAACCAAGAAACTGACTTCTTAACTATGGAGAACAAACTGATGGTTAAAAATGGGCAGACAGGTTAAATAGATGATGGGAATTAAAGAGTGTCCTTGTGATGAGCACCAGGTATTGTATGGAAGTGTTGAATCCCTATCTTGTAAACTGAAGCTACTATTACACTGTATATTAACTAACTGGAGTTTAAATAAAAACTTAAAAAAAAAGAACAGATGTCTACTATTTGAGTTCCTGAGAAAATTATATAGGGGGAAAGAACATCTTTTTAAAACAAAAAGCTCAGCAACATTAACAGCTTAATTTTCTATTTAGAAATGCATATTTCAATGGCAAACCAATTCAGATTTTCAAAAAATCATATTTCATAAAATACTTTAAGAGTGAAATACTCAAATACATATATTAGACCATGTTTGTAAAAATAATTCTATATTTAAACCCACTAATATAAATATGTGTGATGTTTTTAGATTTTAATAAACTACAGACAATATTTAAAGTAAGTTATGTATGTTGATACTAGTCAGATTAGTGACTTGATAAAGAAACTTTTTAATGCAGATTTTAAAAACATTGTTGATTACACATCATATGTTTTGTGCTTTTACATTACTTTAAAATTAAGTACTAAAGAGAAATAATAAGTTTTTAAAAACCTAGTCATCTACTATCAACTTATTTTGTTATATATGTCATGTTTATTTTTATTTTCCACATACTGAAGGTACTAAATAGCACATCTGCTATCTAAATATTTTCATTGAAGTGCTGCTGAAATTGAAATCATTTCTACTCGTGGACACTAAAATATCAGCTGCTTCTGGTTAGTTAATTGAACTGATTATTCTTGAACATGTGGGTTGGTTGTTTTCTGCCTGAAATAATTACCCAATGAGGCTTACACTAAGGCTATCAGCAGGAAGCTAACAATTGGGGTGTTGGTGAGAAGAATGTACATAACACTTCTGTGTCTGCTGCCAGATGGAGAAGCAGATGGGTGTGTAATACATTCAAAACTAACTACATGACCTCAAATCTTCTCAGTATCTATTACCAACAAGGTCAAGATTTTTGAAAATCAAATTTTCCAACCAATAAATTACTAAAAATTAGCTAAGAACAAGTTTCTGCTTAAAAGTCTGCATATTTACCTGCAAAATCATTATTGAACCAAATTGTACATTGTTGTCTGTCACTAAAATGTGTGGTAATATGAATTTTTATTAATATATATGACTAAATAAGCAGTTACTTACTAAAAAAGTGGTTATGTCTTAGTGTTTCAACTTAATATCATTCCCTGGGTAAAGAATTAAACAATTTTAGTGCAATTATTCTTCTAAACTGTGGTAAATAGAGGTTTTAATTTGTAGACCAATTTGTATTTGTTTTTTTTTTAATTTTTATTTATTTATGATAGTCACAGAGAGAGAGAGAGAGAGAGAGAGAGAGAGGCAGAGACACAGGCAGAGGGAGAAGCAGGCTCCATGCACCGGGAGCCCGATGTGGGATTTGATCCTGGGTCTCCAGGATCGCGCCCTAGGCCAAAGGCAGGCGCCAAACCGCTGCGCCACTCAGGGATCCCACCAATTTGTATTTGTTCTGTGTGTATGTGTATGAGAGTGCAGGTACATCTATTACCTATCTATCTAAATATATGACTTATTATTGTGCTATGCTGCCTTAGAAATAAAAGTTCAAATATTTCCAACACATCTGTTTAATATTCCTTTTGGAATTTTATTCTTAATTATATGAACTTGTAGGAAAACATTGCTTAATTCCAATAAAAGTAAATAAAGTACACTTTTTTTTCCTGATTATTCTTAGTTGTCCATTAGGTTTTCTTCAGGTGTGCTGTCATTACAAAGGAAAATTAATACTATAGAAGAATGTGTTCATGCCACTAATCTGAAGAGGTAAGTTAATCATAATACTCCGAAAATAGCACTCAAAATATATATTTACAATCAAATAATACTGCTACTTCATTTTCCCATGTTTGTCATGCTATTATTTACATTTCTTACATTTGTAACTATTGCATTGTACTTTGTGTCTCAAACACATAAATGCTTCAATCGTTTGAAAATTTAATTTACCAAATTGGAAAATGGTACAAGAAATAGTAACAAATGCAACTGAGATTAATGCCATAAATTCACATAATGAACATAAGTATTCAAAGAGTAGATGAATCTATATTTGCTAACAAATGAATATGTGAAACTTGTTTTACACAATTACGCATAAGAAAAAATTCAAATGAGTCAGTAACACCTTGAAAAGTGGGAGATTTGGGCAGCCCCAGGGGCACAGCGGTTTGGCACCACCTGTAGCCTGGGGCGTGATCCTGGAGACCCGGGATCGAGTCCCACGTCGGGCTCCCTGCATGGAGCCTGCTTCTCCCTCTGCCTGTGTCTCTGCCTCTCTCTCTCTGTCTCTCATGAATAAATAAATAAAATCTTAAAAAAAATAAAATAAAAGTGGGAGATTTGTTTTTACATTGGTTATATATTATTCCTAGTCCTAACAGAATACATAATACTATAAAGACGTTTGATATAGGGGATCCCTGGGTGGCGCAGCGGTTTGGCGCCTGCCTTTGGCCCAGGGCGTGATCCTGGAGACCCGGGATCGAATCCCACATCGGGATCCCGGTGCATGGAGCCTGCTTCTCCCTCTGCCTGTGTCTCTGTCTCTCTCTCTCTCTGTGTGACTATCATAAATAAATAAAAATTAAAAAAAAAGAAACTCCTTGAGCATGTGGATCATAGATCTCACTTAAAAAAAAAGACGCTTGATATATATCTTCAAAGTTATTGACAGACATGGCTAAAAAATTGCAACAGTTTTCTGGCAGTATTTGTCAATCAAATCACACTAATGCATAATGACACTATTTTTACTTGGCCATACAAGCAGATATTTTATTTTTGCATGTGAAAAAACACTAAAGGTCAAAATATAACCAGCTTCTGGCATGTGCTGTGTATATATAGGATAAATGTTCATGCCTTTTTATTCTTTTTAGCACTAAAAACCCAAAGCTCAGAACTTTTGGTTTTAGTTCTGATGTGTAAAGAGCTTAGACATTGTCACTCCTGTCTTTGCAACAAGAAAAATCAGGACAAACTGAAAGCTCTTGACTTCTCTTGGCCCTATCTGAAAACTGGGCTTGTAGGGAAAAGCACAATCTTAAATCCAGAGATAGAGAAGAAAATTCAGAGAATTATAGCCAAGATCTGTTTACCTGGAGAAGTAATTGTCAGACCCACAATCTAGTAAGAACATTTATGCAGTAACTTGCTTAATTCCTGGAGGCTGAACATGGTCTTGTGTGAGCAGGAGTAATCTCTGGGCAATATACTCCTGAAGGCCCCCAAACTTTCATGAGTTTTATCTTGAGGATCCCCACCTATTTATTAGAGCGATGATTTTTTTTAATTTTTATTTATTTATGATAGTCACACACACAGAGAGAGAGAGAGAGAGGCAGAGACACAGGCAGAGGGAGAAGCAGGCTCCATGCACCGGGAGCCCGATGTGGGATTCGATCCCGGGTCTCCAAGATCGCGCCCCGGGCCAAAGGCAGGCGCCAAACCACTGCGCCACCCAGGGATCCCCACAGCGAAGATTTGAGCAAGATCTTCTCACGACCTTGGCAAGTGAAAGGGGAGAGTAATCCTTGTGAATATGACCAGAGCTGTCTCCATTAACAAAGACCTCCCATCCAAGGAAAAAGACTTTACCAGAGCATTATTGAAGCTGGGTAAAAGTTATCCCTCTAATTCCAGTTTCCTATAGTTTTCTTGTCTTACTAAAGGGAGAAGGAGAGAATACTATATAAGAAGAAACATATGTGAAGTTCAGAAGGTAAAGAAACAGGTCCACAAAATGAGATTTAGTCATAAGATTTTAGAGGGTTTCCCTTCCAAGACCCCAATACAATAATAGTGGATTATAGGTGAAAGTTTGCAAGACATGAGACTCTGAAAAAAATACATGGGAAAGCCCAAAGTTTCTGGCATTTATAGCTACAGTAATCATCAAACAAAGCCAGGCTCCTAATCATATACACAAATCCTCACAGGAGAGTCCTACTTACCTCACCTACTATTACCCAAAACTACATGTTCAGCTTTCAACAAAAAAAATTACAAAGAATACAAAAAAGACAAGAAAAAACACAGCGTGAAGACACAAAGCAAGTATTAGAATCAGATTCATATAAAACACCGATGTTGGAATTACATGGTAGAAAATTTAAAGTGACTAGGATTAATATGTTTAAAATTCTTAGAGTAGAAAATAATAGAAACAGGGATAAAAACCCTATGAAAAGAGTAAAAAAGTCAGAAATTAAAAACACATAGACAAAAATGAAAAATGACTTTCATGATTTTACAAGTAGATATGCACTGCTGAGTACAGAATTTCTGAGTTTGAGATAGGTAAAGAACATATCAAACTAAAGTGCAAAGAAAATATTAACTAAATAAAAAAAGAAAACAAACAACAAAAAACAGAAAAGATCATCTAAGAACCATAGGATGGTTTTAAAAGATGTAACATATGCTTAATTAAGAGACCAGAAGAATAAGAAAGAAAGAATGGAGAAGAAATATTTGAATGAGTAATGTCTGAGGATACTCTAATACACGCCAAATCACAGACACTAGAAGCTCAGAGAACATCAAGCAAGTTAAAACAAACAAAAATACACTATACTTGGGTATATATTATTCAAATTATAAAAAACTAAATGAAAGAGAAAATCTCAAAGCAAGATATAGAAGATAAATACCTCACCTACAGAGAAAAGGAGTAAGAATCACAATGGACTATTATCCAAAACCATATAAGCAATAAAAAGTGAAATATTTAAAGTGCTTTAAAAAAACTAGAATTCTATTTCCAGTGGAATTATCCTTCAAGAGAAGAAGAAATATAAGGTATTTTAAGACAAACAAAAACAGAGAACTCATCACTAGCTGATCTTTTTTTTTTAATTTTTAAATTTTGATAGAAGGAAAATTATTTAGTTCAGTAGCCTGGATCTATATTAATAAGAAAGAATGTCAAAGAAGAAATATTAAGGTAAAATAAAATTTGTTTATTTTTAATCAATCTAAAATATAACTGTTTAAAGTATTATTGGGTGATTATAGTATAGGGATAAGTGAAATGAATGACAGCGTATCTATAAAGGACAAAAGGGAAGAATTGGAAATGATCCATCATAAGTTACCTGCACATGAAGTGGAGCAATATTATTAGTAGGTTAACACAGATTAGCTAAACTCTAGGGAACTATGCATAGTTTTTAAAGGAAGTAAATCGAAATAATAACAAAGGACATAAATGGAATAATAAAATAACTAGAAGATAAGAAGGCAGTAAAAGAAGTGAAAAGAAGGAATAGAAAACAGATACAAATATGGTTGATACCAATCAAAATATGTTAATAATCAGTTTAAATGTGAAAGATCTAAATACAGTGGTTAAAGACAGAACTAGTCAAAATAATAAAAAAGACACAACTATATATTACCTAGAAAACATCCTCTAAATATAAAGAAGTTGATAAGACGTAAAATGATGGATGAAGATATATTTATGGTAGAACTAATCAAAACAAAGTCAGACTAGTTATATGCATTTCAGACAAAACAGACATCAGAACAAGGAAAATTATCAGTTATCAGTGATAAAGAGAAGTACTATGAAATAGTAAAGAAGTTTATTCTCCAAGAACTAACAATCCTAAATATATATGCATCTAAGGACAAAGCATCAAAATATCTGGGGCAAACAGTGATAATATATTATAATTCATAAATCAAAGATGCAGAAAATCAGAAGAGATATAATTGGCCTAAACAATATATCAATCCACCTACCTAATTGAATATCCTAAAAATATTCCATCCACAAGGAGTAGAATATAATTCTTCTCAAACTTACATGAAATATTCACTAAAATAGATTACATAGGGCCATAAACCACACCTTAGCACATCTTAAAATGTATAAATCAAACAATAAATATCTTAGATCACAATGAAGTCAAACTAGAAATTAGTAATAGAAGCCCACCTGGAAAATCCTCAAATATTTCTAAAAACACAATTCTTAACAGTACACAGGTCACAGAAATGTTAAAAATTTCAAAAAATTATTAACTAAATGAAAATAGAACTCATTAAAAATGTGCCAAATGCAGGAAAAAAGTAGTGCTTAGAGAGAAATTTATAGCATAAAAAACATATGTTAAGATACAGGAATAACTAAAACTGTCAGTTTGGGAAACCAGAGAAAGAAGACTAATGTAAGCAAGCAGAAGAAAAGAAACAATAATTTTGAAATGAACAGAAATAAAAACTCAAATTAAGAAAAAAATAGGGAAAAATCAACCAAAATAACACCTCCTTCTTTGAAAAGATCAATGAAATTGATAATCTTCTAGGTAGGCTAAAAAAGAAAAAAGAGACGAGAAGAGGAGAGGAGAGGAGAGGGAGGAGAGGAGAGGAAGGAGAGAGGAGAGGAGAGGAGAGGAGAAGAGAGAGAGAGAGAAGAGAAGAGAAGAGAGAGAAGAGAAGAGAAGAGAAAGAAGAGAAGAGAAGAGAAGAGAAGAGAAGAGAAGAGGAGGAGAGGAGAGGAGAAGAGAGAGGAAAAGAAAGAGGAGAAGGAGGAGGAAGAGGAGAGGGAGAGGGAGGAAGAGGAAGGAAGGAGGAAGGAAGGGAAGGAAGGAGGAAGGAAGGAAGGAAGGAAGGAAGGAAGGAAGGAAGGAAGGAAGGAAGGAAAGAAGAAGGTAGGTAGAAGCAAATTACAAATGTCATAAATAAAAGCCAATACTACATCTACCATGGGATTAAAAAAGATAAGAAAGGGCGGCACTTGGGTGACTTAGTCCCTTAAGCATCCAACTATTGATTTTGGTGCAGGGTGGTGAGCCAACTCTGATTTTAGGATCTCGAGGTGGTGAGACCCAGCCTGTAGTCAGGCTCTATGCTGGACGTGGAGCCTGCTTAAGATTCTCTCTTTCCTTCTTTTCTGCCTCCCCCTTATTCTCATGTGCTCTCACTCTGTCTCTCTCAAATATAAAATAAAAATAAAATAAAATAATAAAATAAAATAAAAAAAATATAAAATAAAATAAAATAATAAAAAAAATAAAATAAATAACATAGGAATACATTAAATAATAATTTTGTGCCCATAAGTCTGGTAATTCAGGTAAATGGAATACTTTGTGAAATATACAAATTACCACAAGTCTCAGAAAGACAGATAAACTTGAGAGTGTTTTATCTATTAAGAAAGTCAGTTCAACTCAACTAACCATTTAGGGAAAAAAATGAAAGCAATTATCAACAATCACTTAAGTCAATAGGATTAGTAAAAGCACTTCCTAACTTATTCTACAAGGCCAGTGATATCCTAACAACAAAACAAGATAAATACCTATAAGGAATAAAAACTATAGATTAAGACCTTTTTAGGAACATTAACATATCTCATGAACATAGAAGAAAAGTGAATTAATTCGTTCAATTAAATATTAACATATCAGATCTAATAATGTATAAAAAATTATACACCATGACCAAGGGAGATTTATTCCAGATACACAGAGTCAGTTCAAGATGTGAAAATCCATCAATGTACTACACTATTAATGTAATCTTTAAACCATCAAAGACTAACGAAAAAAATAGTATGACCATAGCAATTCATGCAGGAAAAAAACATTTCACAAGGTGTAAAAATCTCAATTATGTAAACCTCTCAGCGAAGCAAGAATAAAGGAGGATATCTCCAACTTTATTTAAAAAAATCTACAGAAGCAAAACTGACTTCATGTTTAATGGTGAGAAACTGGACCCTTTCCAACTAAGACTGGGAACAAGGGAGGATGTTTTCTCTATAGTCCCATTCAATGATATATAAAGAATCCTAGTTAGTGCAAGAAAATAAACAAACAAAAGGAAATTGATTATTTGCAGATTGAGAAGGAAGATATAAACTATCTCTAGTCACAAATAATTTGATTGATTTTTTTAAATCCCAAAGAATTAAGAACTCATAAAAATCATAAGTGAGTAGAGGAAGAAGGATAAAGGATAAATATACAAAGAGTGATTCTATTTTCTTTCCAATAAAAGCAATTAGAATTTGATATTTAGGACATGAACTGACATTTTACCAAAGACATACAGACAGACAACAGACCCATGAAAAGATGCTGAATATCACTCATCATGGGGGAAATGCAAATCCGAATTACAGTGAGATATCACCTCATGCCTGTTAGAATGGTTTAAAATCAACAACACAAGAAACAAGTGTTGGTGGAAGGATGTGAGAAGAAACTGTAGATGAGAATGGAAACTAGTACTTTCACTTGGAAAACAGTATGGAGATTCCTCAAAAAATTTTAAAATAGAACTACCATAAGATCTAATAATGGCATCATTGAATATTTACCTAAAAAGTACTAAACACACTAAATCAAAAAGATATCTGCACCCCTATGTTCATTACAGCATTATCTACAATAGCCATTTGTAACAACATGGACGGAGTAGGAGTATAATGCTAAGTGAAATAAGTAGTCAGAGAGAAAGACAAATACATATGATTTTACTCATATATTGAAATTTAAGAAAACAAAACAGATTGAATGAAGACAGACAAAAGGGATACAACCAAAAAACAGATCATTGGCTATAGGGAATAACTGATGGATACCAGAGGGGAGATAAGCAGAAGGATGGGTGAAATAGGTGAAAGGGATTAAAAGACACTTATCTTGATGAGCCTGAGTAATACATAAAAATTTTGAAGCACTATCTTGTACACCTGAAATTAATATTATACACTATATATTAACTATACCTAAATAAATAAAAATTCTAAAAAAATACCATTACCCCAGTATTCCAACACTGAAATCCTTAACAATAATGAATTTAACAAAATGTACATAGGAATTGTATGTGGAAACTATAAAATATGATGAAAAAACACAAAGAAGATTTAAATAAATGGAGATTTATTACATAGTTTTGTTTTGGAAGACTTGTTATTATTAAGGTGTCAATTCTCTAACTTGGACTTTAGATTCAACTCAATCCCAATGCAAACAGATCTAGTAGAGCCAACACCAATACTGAACAAGGACAAAGTTGAAAGGCTCGTAATATTTAACAATTACTATAAGCTACAGCTATTAAGATAGTTTTGACACTGGAAAGAAAATAATAATTGAACAGATTAGAAAGCACCAAAATTAAAACATAAAATCAGTCAACTAAATAAATACCAACTAAAGTAGTAAGGGTAATTCAATGAAGCAATGATAGGCTTTTCATTAATGGCTGAAATACTTAGATGTCCATATGGAAAAGAATGCACATAGGAACTGAACTTACACAAAAACTAGTTCTGAATGCAGCAAAAACTACACCAAGCATAAAATTTCCTGATGAAAATGTGAAACTTATGAAGAAAGTCTTCATAACCTTGGCTTTGTGAGTTTTCTGATGTAATAGTAGCATAATTAATAAGCAAAAATTTTTAAACACTGGATTATAAAAAACTGCAAATATGGATCTTCAAATGATACTAGCAAAAAGTATGAGATAGTAAGTCATAGGCTGGAAGAAAAGATTTGCAAAAGACACATCTAATAAAAAAATTTCTATCTAAAATTTATCGAGAACTCCTCAAACTCAGGAATAAGGAAATAAAGAGCCATTTTTTTTTTTTAAAAGGGAGACAGAACATAAAGACTGCTAACTCTGGGAAACGAACTAGGGGTGGTAGAAGGGGAGGAGGGCGGGAGGTGGGAGTGAATGCGTGACGGGCACTGGGGGTTATTCTGTATGTTAGTAAATTGAACACTAATAAATAAATAATAAATAAAATAAATAAATAAATAAAAAGTAAATGTTCTAAAATTATACATTAAGGAAGATATATGAGTGGAAAACAGTAATATGAAAAGATATTCAAAGTTTTTTCAATTAGGAAATTACAAATTAAACCCTCACTGATATGCTAAAACATTTGAATGGCTAAATTAGGAAAAAAAAGACAATACCAAATGCTTATGAGGATGTGGAGCAACATAAACTCTCATTTCCTGCTGGTAGGAATGCAAAATGAAACAGCCACTTGGAAGACAGTTTAGCAGCTTTACAAAGTTAAGTAAGCATAGCCTCACTATATATACGGCAATACTACTCTTAGGAAATTGGTTGAGTAATTTGAAATTGCTTGAGTAATTCTGCACATACATAAACCTGACTGCAAACGTTTATGGAAGCTTTATTCATAATGGCCAAACACTAGAAGAAACTAAGGATGTCCTTCAAAGGTGAATGGATGAATAAACAGAGGTATACCTATACAACCAGACTATTACTTGATAAAAATTTTAAAAAGAACTTTAAGGTACAAAAACACATGGGTAAATTAAAAATGCTTACTGCTAAGTGAAAGGATCCTGCCTGAAAAAAAAAACTCTATAATTCCAATAATCTGACATTCTGCAAATGTTAATACTATAGTTATGTAAATAAATCAGTGGTTCCCAGTTCAGGAAGATGGACAGATTGAATAAGCAAAGGATGGCATATTTTCTTGGGGCAGTGAAATTACTATCTATAACACTGGAGGGTGACTATAAGACATTAAACAATATTATTTGTATATTATTTATAAAAGATCAAGTAATTCAATAAGATTTAATAGGATAGATATGTGTTTATTTTCCAACATTTAAAAATATATTTAATGTATTTTTGCAATGCCAAGATTTCCATTAAGACAACTCATGAAAATGATCTGGGAACTGTCATTAGTTAATAAGTGTTTTAAAAATGCAATATTCTATCAATTTATCAACTGCACATGTTTTTACATTTTTAACTTCTGTGACATTAAGTTGAGTCTTATAATGGATGGCATGTCATACTCTAATTGGCAAGATTTTTCTTTCTCAGTGGTATATGTAAAATGATACATATAAAAAATTAAGGAAATGAAGCATTTTGCTTATTAGACTTTGTTTAATTTTTGTTTTCATTTTTCCAGGGTAACTAAGGAAAATATAAAAGCAAGTAAAAATTATAGTTAGTATAACTTGAGAAGTTCTATTCTATTTTTATTATCTTTAAAAAGATTGTGCATTTTTTTTTTTGAGAGAGAGAGAGAAAGAGAGAGGGAACATGTTACGAGCATCCGCATTGCAAGGTGGTGGGGGAACAGAGAGAATCTTATGCAGGCTCCAGGCCCAGCATTTATGGAGTTGATGCAGGGCTTGATCTCATGGCCCAAGATCATGACCTGAGCAGACATCAAGAGTTGGATGATTAACCAACTGGGCCCACCCAGACACCATTAGAGATTGTATATTTTATTTAGGTGTTCCCTTAAAAATCAGTAATATCTCAGGAAAGAAAACTTTGAAATGATGCTTAGACTTAGATCAAAATACACATATTGGGTAATCTGAAAAAATATTAAAATGTCATGGAAATATTTGCACATATCATGATATTGAAATGCCATTAACTGGAATGAGGAACATAATATACCATGATTGTCACTTCTACTCCTAAATGATCAAGCTCAGTTTAAGACCAAGTGTTATTTCCCCCTGAAAATGAGATAAGAAGGCTAGATCTTTGATCTCCATGGAGTAGCAATGGGTAAAGAGATGTTTTTGAAATTTGTCATTTATAGACCACCATAAGTCTACATAAGGAAAAGTTTCTATTCCAGTTATGTTTTGATTTTCCCTAAAAAAGAAGACCACATAAAATATAGGGAATTTAGGACACAGGTAAAAAACAAATATGATCATCCTTAAATTGATGAGAGGAGAACAGTTCTATTAAGATTTTAAAGATAAGCTGTACAGATATTATAAGATATTAACTTGGAAACCTTGACTGAGGCAGTAAGATATAATAGGTAAGACATTCTTATAGACCAAGATGCAAATTTTCAAACAACATTTCTGAAATCAATTTCATCACTCTTACAATCTTTCATTTTGCATGGAGAATAAGAAAATCACTCCTCATTGTATCTGCAATCAGATGTTCCCAGCCTAGAGAATACAAAGCTAATGTATTTCTTCTTCCATTTGACTTGCCTCTTGTCACTCTACTCAAGATTGAAGAGATTAGACACTGTGCTTAGGAAAGAAAGAGGAGAAAGAAAGAGAGAGAAAGAGGAGGGAGGGAGGGAGGGAGGGAGGAAGGACGGAAGGAAGGAAGGAAGAAGGAAAGGAAGGAAGGAAGGAAGGAAGGAAGGAAGGAAGAATGCAGTAGAAATGACTCATCTGCCTTCCATTACTCAAAGTTCTCACCTGCAGTAGACCCCATTAGGGGAAGAAAAAGTCATTGTAATGTTTAAGGAAGTTGGATATGGGAGTTTAATTATTAACTGGTAACTACCATTCAAATTATTAAATTAAGATTGTTTTGCAACTTATAGTGATATTAGAATCTTCCTACTTTCATCATATATTTCCATAAATTTTAAAGTTAGCATCACTATTAGGGCTTTCCCTATTCTTGATTGTTTGAAATATCACTTATATTACTTAGAAAACGAAATTGTAGTATACATATTTGAAATACATGTTAGGTTATTAAGTAAACCATTTTCATGATGTTTTTAACAAATGTGTACTTTGATTTATATATTCTGAGATACACGCAAGATAAAATTGGTGTCACTCTGCTTTCCTCCCTAGGATTTAAAAAGATTTTCCAATTCTAAATTCTCTTCAACTACCAGGACAGCCCTGTTTTTAAAATATAGTCCTGTATGTAGACCTGGATAACACATGGGCATGTTTTCCTCAAATATAAGTATAAATTTTTGTATTCCCCAATCTTTAGCATCCTACGTGTGTGGAGAGGACCACTTGCGGTTTCTTGTCCTGTATGGTCAATTTATTTAAGGACTGCACATATTCTGTAAAGAAGCTACCATAATTCCATGCTTTCTAGGCACTAGAAACTATTTTAAGTACTTAAAAATATTATTTATTTAATCCTCTCAACATCTGTAAGTGGAAAATTATTGTAATTATACCCATTTTAAAGCTGAGGAGACCAATGCCCAGAGAGGTTAGGGAACTGTCCAAGGTCACAGGGTTACAAAACAGCAATCCTGGAATTTGGCCCCAGGCACTCTTGGCTGTGGTGGCCACCACAGGGCCTACTGTCCTGCACTGCCAAGGAGAACTTTCCAAAAACAAGCAGGGAGTGTGCTTTGATTATTTATAAAGCTCAGCAGCCAGTGAGTGGAACATGAGTGGGAGGTTTGTTGCCAATAAAAAGAGAGCTGATAGAGGGCAGGTCTCCAGACTGGACAAAATGAAGAGCTGAGCGAAGACAGGGGCAATGCAATTGAGACAGTGATGGAGATGGAAGAGAATGAAACAACAGAATTTAGAGAGAGGTGAGGAGGAGGAATAGGTCTACCTGTGGTTTTCTGACTTTGAAAAAAACCCAAATCCCTTTGTCTCCTGTTTACTTCAAATTGGTTCCTTCCACTCTGTGGAGAGAATATTTTGGGAAATCTGTAATTTCCCTGATATATGTCGGTGTATCAGTTTGGAATGGTTTGGTAAATATAGCCCCAAATCTGAAATTTAGAAAGGAAGAAATAAGACAAGATTGTATGTGTTATAAGGCCGGTACCAAAACAGGTACTTTGCTCCCAAGGGCACACATTTCTAAGCTGAGATCTATGAACTTGATCTCTGGATGGGCTCTAAAGGGTCTGAGCCACTTAAAATTGCAGGCAAAATTGTGCGTACCTTTGCGTCTCCGCGCTTCTCTGGGGAGGGTGTCCAAGCCTGTGTTAGAGTCTCAGGGACTTTGTGACACAACAAAGCTCATAAACCACAGTCCGAGACCCTTAAGGTAAGTGCCATCCTTTTTTTTTTTCATACTTTTTTATAACATAGTGCGGTGCTCAGGATTAGTCTGCAGACAGACCATCTCAGTTTAAAGCCTGCCTCTGCCACCTGCTTTTTATGACTGTGAGCAAGTTTTTTTTTTTATTCTCTCCCTGCCTCAGTTTCCTCATCTGAAAACGAGGAGTCTTTTCTAGTAGTTTTGAGAGTTTAGTCAATCAGGTAACGTTAAAAGGGCAGTGCTGGCACCAAATAAACTCTGATATGCTCTAACTCTTCCTTTGACCAGCAACATTTATTTTTCTTCACATAGAACTGTATCTTGCAGTCATTCCTGCCACATGGAGAGATTACATTAATATTATATTATGTAAAATCATTCGCTCAGTAACTATTGTATGAACTAAAATGCACCCCTCAGATAGGGAGGGGCAACACTCTTCATCAAGCCCTGTACACGGGTATAATACACAAGAATCATAAAGAATGAATATTTTATGGATTCCTACCTAGAAATATTCACATTCTATAGATCTGTGTTCAGGCCAAGATTCTGCTTTTGTAATAAGGGGCCTCAGATATGAATGATTAGGTAATCCAGAGAGCAGCCTGAAGAGCATTATTTTAATTGTTCTACTTTCGTCCTTTTATACCTGCAGTCCTCCTAGTTATATTAGTCAGGAGTGATGGGATCTCTAAAATCTACAGATCATACATAAATTGCCCATAAACAAACAGGGGTGGAATGGATAAACAAATGTCCTTTTTTTTCCAGGAAAGCTGGTTACTTCGCCCTCTTAAAAAAAAATTACCTATCGCTTTTCTACTCCCAAACTAGCTCTTGTTATTTAAAATACATCTTATTAAAATTACTTCTGTTATAATTTGGAGATCCTTAAATTTCCATCTGGCTATAGCTTCATTCCCTGTCATAGCAGTGCCTTTGCCACAAGCATCCAAGGCATGATTATGCCAATCAGTCATGTATTAGAACATTTTCTGTTTTCCCAAGAGCATGTCTAAGAAGCGAAAATTAAAAAAAAAAAACCACTCACACACCCCTCACAGTTTATAATCTGATTTTGCATGAGAAGTCTGCAAAACCACAATGATACGAAAATCTGTGAGCATCTTGCACCAAGACATCGATGGTATTCTGGTTTTTCGATATCATGTGGATTCTTTAAAAATTAATTTCTCATCTTCTGAGTAGCTAAATATTTTTGAAACTGTAATTTTTCCATCACAGAAAAAGGAATTTAGAAACATATTTCTTGGCATATCATTCCAATGGGAATTTCATGCAAAGTAATATTTTAACAGCAGGCTGGAAGGAAGACTCATTGCCTTGTCAAGTGCCAGTTACAAAATTAGACACAGCCTTAAAGGGAATAAATGGGGGATTAAAATGTTTTTGAAGCTGCTCATTTGTCTAAACTTTATTAAATTTCCATGAAAGGGTAATGATATTGATCGACATATTGTCATATATACAGAACAAAAACAAAGTGAACGGAAGAATGATAAATTATTTCGCCTTAAAAATTCACGTTACTGATGGCCAGTGCTATCTGAACTGTATTTAGATGAATTAAGCAGATGCTACCCTTCTATTTCTAACAAAAGGAATGAAATTCAAATCAAAACATAGGAAGGCAAATCTCAGAAAAGTATGTGAAGGTTTAAAGCGGCCACAAGTCTACGAGTTGAGATGTCCTTAGCAAACAATTATTCCATCTAATACATCATTGATATCATTACCATATTTATCACCAGTATGCAATGTTTATAAATTGTGGTTGACCTCAGTGACTAATTTAGGTTACAAATCGTGAATCACTGTATCATTTTTCGCTTCCGTTTCTTTTAATGTCTGGGTCCGTTCTGGTTTCAGAGTGATACATTCTGGGTTCTGTAGTCCTTTGGCTAATATCTTTTATACAGGGTGGGGGGGGGCTGAGCCATCTATCCCTTTGATGGAATCTGCTTTGTAAATAGACTGATGTACACTTTTTGTACACAAATATGTTTGTATACAATCATGTTTCCTACTTTGAATTTTTTTTTTCCTGTGTGTGAATATATCATCATACTCCAGAGTAAACGACTGGATACACCAGGTCTACTGGAGTAGGACCGTATCTGGGGATCTCACGGACAGAAGAGTGATGGGTGCCCAGGTGCCTGCTTCTTTCGGGCCCCCCCAAAGAGTTGTCGGTTGGGGTTTTAAGCCACACAGTGTTCTGTTTTGTTTCTTAAACTTAGAGGAAACTTCTTTTTAAAATGACAACAAAGGGGATCCCCGGGTGGCTCAAAGGTTTAGCACCTGCCTTCAGCCCTGGGCCTGACCCCAGAGACCTGGGATCGAGTCCCACGTCGGGCTCCCTGCATGGAGCCTGCTTCTCCCTCTGCTGTGTCTCTGCCTCTCTTTCTCTCTCTCTGTGTCTCCCATGAATAAATGAAGAACATCTTTAAAAAATAATAAAAGGGAACAAAGAACATAAACCGTTGTGCCGCGATAAAGGGACAGCAGGGAGGACGGGGACGGCCAGGGACTTCCACGGCAGGTCTTCTACCTCCTGGAAACGAGCTCGTCCCAGACTCTGGTCACTTCGTGGTCTTCTTGGGTCCGCTCAGCGGTCTTCCCCGGAGAGTGGGTGAGATCTGCTGCTTCCCCGCGCCCCGGGCCCCCCAGGACCTGAGGGCTTCCATCACCCCCTTCCGTCCCTCACAGGGCTTGAAGGGGTTGGAGAAAGATCTTTTCCCATGCTGTTTGTCTCATAAAGCCCTATTTTTTTCTCTTCCAGAACCTTCCAGAGTTCGGCTTTGGCGAGTCTCCCGACCCCGTGTCCGAGCACCTGCAGGGGAGGAGGGTTGCACGGGGCGGGAGGGCTCCGGGGCTGCGGGCGGCGGGGCGGGCTCGGACACCGGGTGGGCTGGGGTTGGGGTGTGGAACTCGCCAAAGCCGAACTGTGAAAGGTTCTGCAAGAAAAAAAAAAAAAAAAGGGGAAAAAAGGACTTTATGCACACAAACAGCATGGGAAAAAAATCTTTCTCCAACCCCTTCAAGCCCTGCGAGGGACGGAAGGGGGTGATGGAAGCCGTTTGGTCCTGGGGGCCCCGGGCGAGCCCGAGGAAGGCGCAGATGCTCCTGGGAGCCCTCCGGCCACGTGCACCCTCGTCCCCTGCAGGTGCTCCCCTGCAGCTCCTCACACCTGCCCTTCCGCAGTCACTGTCCCTGCGTGTGGCTGCGCGGGGGCGTCCAGGTCCTCCGCCCCGCTCCCCTCCCCCCCCCCCGCAGCAGGTGCACCCGGGAGGGGGCGCACGGGGGCCCGAGGGCAGCTGCCAACCAGGGTTCAGACGCGGAGGCGGCGCAGGTGCAGGTGCAGGTGCAGGGACCTCGGGGCTCGGCCGCTTCCTGTGGCCCGCGCACCCCCCCCCCCCGCCGCAGTGCGCAGGTGCGAAGGTGCCCGCGGGGTCCACGGGCTGGGGGGGGGGGCTCCAGGCCGCCCTCGCCGCCGACCCGCAGGTGCCGGAGCGCAGCCGGGTCAGGCCCCAGGCGGGCCCTGCACCCCCCAGGAGGGCCCGGCTCAGCGGGCGGGGCTCCCCGAGAGGCCGCGGTTGCCTGCGGGCTCCCGAGGGTCTTCCCCGCGGCGCATCCCCTCCCGCGGCAGGTAAGGCTCCGCGCCCCCGCCCCCGTCTGCTCCAGGGGCCCCTCGCGCCCGCAGGACGCCGGCCGTTGGGTCGTTGGGCTGGTCCCGGGCGGGGCGGGGCGGGGCGGGCTGTCGGGCCACCCGGCGACCCGGGCCGCCGCCTCGGTCTCCCCGCGCAGGGCGGCCCGCTGAGGGCTGCGTCCCAAGAGAAGCCACAGGCAGCCCCGGGGCAGGCCCGAGAGCGCCGGCGGGTGCTCCCAGGAGGAGCCTGGCGGGGCCTGGCGGGCTGCGGGGGGGCCGGGGGGGGCTTTCTCCGCCATCTCCCCGGGGCAAGCACCAGGAAGCCGAGCAGGGACCCCGGGGGAGCCTGGGGCCGCTCTTCTGTCCTGGAGCCGCAGCCCGGAGGCTCTGCTAGCCTCCCCCTGTTGGGGCCGGGGCACCCTGACACGCCCGGGGAGCTGGGCCCTGCCAGCACCTGCCGAGGCGGGGCCCGGGGCTGCAGCAGGGCCACCCCCGCTGACATGACCAGGCCTGGGGGGCGAGTCCAGCAGCTACATCCGTGCACATCCCTAGTAGGAGGGGACGGCCCCTCCCGCCTGACATGACCAATGCTTGGCCATTGTTATTAACCTTGGCCTTAGTCGTTTTTCAGGGCGCTTAGTGGAAGACTTTTTTTTTTTTATTTTGAGAGACCAACTTACAGCAGGAATCAGTCTTTGATTAATTTGTTCCTTCTCTGTTTAAAAAGTACTTTTTTTCCATTAATATGTGAGCAGTAGTTTTAGTATATACACCTCTTAATTTGTAATGCCTTTAAAATTATGATTTGCTTATCATTTAACGTGCATCATTATAAATTAGATCATAATTTAATCTATGTATTTGTCCTGTATATGAAAGGTAGAACAGAAAGCTTAGGAGTTATTATAAATATGACTGACAATACGGTCTAATTATAAAAATTATGGTGTCAACAGACTTTTACAACTTTCATCATGGAAAAGTATTCACAGAGTTTCACCCTTGCTTTGTTTCAATAGAGATAATATATTTACACAGTAAAAGAGAAAATTAAATTGTGCAAAAATAAATTATATAGGCTCTAACAGGCTCCCTCCATAATCCCCAAATGATAGCCTGTTCTCTAGAAATCACCAGATATTTTAAGGTTTTAAAAGGTTTTTAAAGAAAGACCTTAAAATATCTGGTTTTGTTTGATTTGATTATTAGTACCATCGTTCTAAAGAATGCAATTAAAACATAATATACCAATTTGAGTTTACACATCCTGTTGTCCGTTCTTACAGGCAATAAACATGGGGGTCCAGCTTCTGGAGGCAGTTAGGTCTTGAAAAAAAATACCTGAACACTCTGTACCTACAGTCTCTAATTTTTAAGCAGAATAATATTAACTTATATCTTAAAAATCTGTTGTTAGGGTTCATTAAAATGCATTCAGCATTCAAACTGGAGAGATTTACAAGTCAGTATCATGGCTATGTACATATTATTAACTACATAATTAAGGTTAGCGATGGTCTCAAGTAAGAAAACATGTATCTTTTTCTTTAAACCACGTGAAGGAGCATGTTCAAGCTCTCAGGTTCAATTCATTCTCTTTCTTACACTTTATCAACTGCTTAAAACAATTATCATATGTTAGACTGCTTTGTAATCATACCATAACTACTGGTACAGTATTGTGATTTTCCTGGAGTTAATATCTTGTGGATATAGAAAAGTCATATGAAATATTGCAATTTCTATAACCTATTTTTTGATTGGGAACTACATTATCTTGATCAAAGAGCCATCTTTATCTTCTTACTTCTCAAGTGTATACATGTAATTAGATTAATTGCCCTAAAAAGACAGTCTTCATGGGGCCTCCTTTGTCTTCCTTTCATTTGAATCTTGTTTTAATTTTCCTAGAATACTTTCTTAGGTTAGTTTGGATACTGGAGTTAGCTGAGTCAGAAATGACTCCAAATAATTGTTACTTTAAAAAAAAAGGTAGTTTGTTTCTCCAATAAATATAAGGTAAAGCAACTCCATAACTGTCAGTCTTCTGTTTCATTGCTCCATTATCTCAACACATGGCTTCATTCTCATAGTCCAATATGTCTACTCCAGTTTCCTCTATGATATTGTGATTTATGCATGAGGAGTGAAGCGATGAGGAAGGCTGGGATGTAGAGGGAGGATTTCTTTCTGTTAGGGAAAGAACCCTGACAACTCTTATGTTTATAGTGCAATGGTCTGAACTTAGGCATAGAGCCATACTTAGCCGCAAGAGAGATTGGAAAAGTTTGCTTTAGCTGGATGACCATTGCTCAACAAAATACTCTTAATTGCGAGAGGAGGTTATTAGAGGGCAGCTCGCTGTCTCTGCCACAGTTCTTGCTCTTGAAAAGATAAGAATACTTGCATATCTTTCTTTTCACACGCAAAATTCACAAAGTTCTTTCCATTCTGTCACCCATCCCAGGATTTCTAGCTAATGTGTGGTCTTCTCTTTCAGGGTCAATTATAGTACCAAGTGGTCTGACCATATATAAACTGAACTTAAAAACAAACAAACAAAAAAAAACAAAGGCAGCTTATCTGTACACACTCCCCTCCCCATGCCAAATATGCAGTGGTTTGGTTAACATAGGCAATCGCAATACAACATACAATTTGAAAAAGGGTAAACAGAAATAAAACACTGAACAACTGCTCAAGAGCTATTATCCTATTTCGCTTGGTCAGAATTATGAAGCCTTTAGGCAAAGGCAGAGAGGTAAATCCCCTGGTAAATCCATATATCAGCCCTGTACTGCTTTCTAGGACAAATCCCTATGTCCTTCACAGTTGAAATTTGTTGTGCTAAGTGGTCCTTCCTTTTCTGTTGTCTTCTGTACCCTTTATGAGATCTACAGAGCATTTGCAGCTAAAGTTTTCCTGATGCAGTTTTGGGATAGAACACTCACAGGCTTCTGCAGACATGTAGTCTCTGCAACAAAACATTTTTAGGAGCACCTGGGTGGCCCAGTTGTTTAAGCATCTGCCTTTGGCTGAGGTCATGATCTCCTGGTTCTGGGATGGAGCCCTGAGAGTCAGGCTCCCTGCCCGGTGGGGAGCCTGCTTCTCCCTCTCCCTCTGCTCCCTGGCTCTTGCTCTTTCTCTCTCTCAATCTCTATCTCAAATAAATAAAATCTTTTTACAACCTGACAATACATTTTTTAGCCAAAAAAAAAAAAAAGAAGAAAAAGGAGGTTTCTAGTGTTTTTACTTTTCATCAATTTCCTCTGCAAATGAACCCAGATGGAGAGCCTATCTGGACATAGAGATTAAACCTGAACACTCTCATCTGTGTATTGGTGTTTGTGGTTTGTCCTTCAGGATCTCTCAGATGATAGGAAACTGCAACCTGGCCAGTTGTTTAACATTTAACAGTTATCACTGAGTTCTTATTGTACCAAGTTGTATTGTCAGTACAAGTTTGATGGTTGTCCAATTTTTTTGTGTATTTTTCAAAACGTAGATCTTTTAGAATTATGCATTTTTCATCAGAACTTTGAAAACTAAAATGTCTATGTGTTTATGTCTGGGAACTCAATGTGCCTTTCAATTAAAAGATTTATCAGACAGTTGTCTAATTAGTTCCCATAGATAATTGCATCAGTCTTCCTGGCCTTTGTCAATGTATCTATAATCCTATAACCAATGTTAGTAAAAATGTTACTTTTTTTTACATATTTTCTAACTTTGTTGGGATTTATAGTTTTGCTGTGATTTTAAGAGGAAAATTAAATTTAAAATGTGTTCCCAATCCATTCCATTTAAAACAACAAAAAACATACAGAGATGTGAATAAAGACTAGAGCTTTACAAATGAGAATATTTACCAGGACTATTTCCAACTCCCAAACTATTTGGGAAGACAAAAGTATTTTAATAATACAGTTTTCTTTTTATCTATAATAAGTAAAAGTGTAAGTTATAAATTCATTTATTTTTACTTTTAATTTTTTGTTGTCATTGACGTATTTAATATGATATTATTCACCATACTGCATATTACAAAGTTAGTGTTACATTCTGAGAATTTTGAACAATAGAACTAAGTTAAAACGATCGACTAAATAGATCACAATCTCTCCCATGACTGTGACAGCATGAAAAGCAAGATGTATTTTATATGTAAATAAATGTGGTTTGGAGCTACGTTTTTCATTCTCAAGTGATAGTAGAACTTTCTGATTGATGGCTTTATGTTAATAAATAGCTGGACTTTGGGAGACTGGGCTGTTGGAAAACACAAAGCAACTGAACAGTGGAGCAGTGGAGAGGAGCATTTGTGTGCATTGTGAATGAAGTTACATATTTATACTTAAAATGCTATTTGTCATACATTTTTAATCTTTTGACCTCATATGAAACTTTTTTGATCAATCTTTAGAACTATTTTTTTGTTTATCTCTGTATAAATTCACACATATTCATCAATCTGTCTACCTGGGCATGATTTAATTAAATGAGGATTTCACCTGACTTCTTAGCTGATTTTGATAATATACCCACATTTTTTTCTTCAAAGCCCCTAAAGAACAATGTACAATAAATAAATGTATAAAAACTCAAATACTATTCTGTTTTTGTGATGTTTGACATAAGCCAAGTAATGTGCTTCACAATAGGCCTGGACAAGTATGATGAGAGAGGTAGATTATTCCAATGCTAAAACTTCTTCCTTGTCTCTATTACTCCTTTAAACTTTGAATCTACTTGTATCCTTTCCAGTTCATAAATTATTTTTTGAAGGATATGTTGTAAAAATATCCCTAATATTGGCTCCCCCTGCCCTTGAAACCATATTTTGGTGACTCGAAGAGCTAAATCTGAGTGAATTTAAGAGAAATAAGATATTTTGCGGGGAACTTGGGTGGCTCAATCAGTTAGGCATCCAACTCTTGATTTCAGCTCAGGTCTTGATCTCAGGGTTGTGAGTTCAAGCCCTATGTTTGACTCCCAGTGTGGAGCCTACTTAAAGATGATATTTTAAAGGGGAGAAAATAACTTGTGTGGGACCTGAGAGAAATGGCATCAAGCTATTTGTATTATCCATTTCATTTTGTTTTGTTTCTTAGTATGTAGAAAGGAACTGTGTGTGTGTGTTATATTCCTGAGAATAAAATTGCACAAAATATAGAGTAAGGAAGGAAGAATAAAAAATTGCTAGAGCATAAAACTTAAATGGACAGAGGAGATTCTATCTAGAAAATAAACAGATTCAGTTGGTATAGTACTTTGACAATTGATTCAAGTAACAGTTGGAAAGAGAGTACATAAGGTGCAGATCCTGAGAGTGGGTATGTGTGGTAGTGGGATTCTGTAGAACATTTTTTTAATGTTGAAATTAAACCAGCAAAGGGTAAATCAGGACATCTCCTGAAATTAGGGAAAAGGGAGGAAGGAGAGCTAGAATTTTGAGGAGAGCAAAGACAGTAAAGGAGCCATCTAGGAGAGTGGGAGATGAAGGACCTGGAGTTGTGTGATTGTTGGACAGCCTAAAAGCTCCTAAGGTTTGTGCCATCACATAAGTAAAGTTGATTAGTTGCAAGAATGCAGAAATAAATGTAGACAATTGGGTTTAACTCAGAAGTGGTGCTTTTTCCAAGTGAGTTTAAATTAAAAAAAAAAAGAGGGGAGAGACAAGGAATTGGTAAAAGAAACATTATATTGATTGACCATGGTATTTAAGATGGCTAAAGACAAGAGGACACCAAATAGGTAAGAGGCAGTGGAAATGCAGTAACATTTGTAGCCCCTATGGTGTAGAGAGATTCTTGGAGCCTAGATCCTTTTTTTTTTTTAAGATTTTATTTATTTATTCGTGAGATACACACAGAGAAAGGCAGAGACATAGGCAGAGGAAGAAGCGGACTCCTTTCAGGCATCGGATGTGGGATTTGATCCCGGACCCTGGGATCATGCCCTGAGCCAAAGGCAGATGCTCAACTGCTGAGCCACCCAGATGTCCCTGGAGCCTAGATCTTGAAAGAAGTGACCTCAAATGCTAGTTGGCAAGGATCAGAGAAGGAAATGCCTGAAATTGAGATGAAAGATATGCAGAAATCTGTAAGGACAAGATTGTGGTGAGTTGCTTTTGTAGGGTGAAGAATAGGAACATCAAGGGAGAGGACTCAAGGTGTCAGAAGTGAAGGTGTTGGAAGGATCATCTATACACATACTGAAATCCCAAAAAGACAGGTAACCAGTAAACAGGATGACAGTGAATTGGGAACTGAAGTCATCCAAAAATAAGGATTAATAATGTAGGTATTGGGAAACTGCAACAATAATTTTCATAATTGGAAATATAAAGTAATAACAAGAATTTTATTTTATTTTTAAGATTTTTAAAATTTATTTATTCATGAGAGACACACACACAGAGAGAGAGAGAGAGAGAGAGAGAGGCAGAGACACAGGCAGAAGGAGAAGCAGGCTTCATGCAGGGAGCCTGACGTGGGACTCAATCCTGGGTCTCTCGGATCATGCCCTGGGCTGAAGGCAGGCGCTGTACCGCTGGGCCACCTGGGCTGCCCTAACAAGAATTTTAAATGCAGATAGTTTT
>NW_023331537.1:0-38758 GCF_011100685.1 Canis lupus familiaris
AAATGAGGCCAACCTGCAGGCCATGCAGGGGAACCATGTCCGATGATGCCCAGGGAGGGCCCAGAGTCATGAGGTCGTGGTGAGTCTAACCTGCATGCCATGCAGTGGAACCATATCCCTATGATGCCCAGGTAGAGACCAGAATTACCAGGTCCAGGTGAGGCCAACCTGCAGTTCATGCAGTGGAACCATGTCCCGATGATGCCCAGGTGAGGAACAGAGTCACCAGGTTTGGGGGACGCGCAGAAAAGATCAGAGTCACCATTTTCAGGTGAGGCCAAAAAGAGTCCACAGCAATCAGGTCCAGGTGGGGAACAAAGTCACCAGGACTGGGTGAGTCCCAGATGATGACCGGATTCACCAGGTCCAGGTGAGGCCCAGTTGGGGACCAGAGTCCCCGGGTCTTGGAGAGGACCAGGTAAGGATCAGATTCACCAGGTCCAAGAGGCCCAGGTGGGTAAGTAACACCAGGTATGGGTGAGGCCCAGGTAGCAACCCCACTCACCAGGTCCAGGTGAGGCCAACCTGCAAGCCAGAGTCACCAGAACCAGGTGAGGCCCTAGTGGGACCGGAGTCACCAGGTAAATGTGAGTCTACAAGAACACCACAGTCACCTGGTCCAGGTGTGTTTCATGTGGGAACGAGTGTCACCAGGTACAGGTAAGGCCCTGGTGGGGACTACAGTCACCAGGTCCAGATTGAGGCCTAGGTGGGGGGACCAGAGTCATCAGGACGAGTTGAGGCCAAAGTGTGGAGCAAAGTTATCATGTCCAAGCGAGGCCCAGGTGGGGAACAGAGTAACCATGTCCCATTGATGACAGGTGGGAAAAGAGTCACAATGTCCAGACGAGGCCTAAGTGAGGAGTAGATACACCAGGTCCTGTTGAGGCCCTTGAGGACCAGTGTCCCCAGCTCCGGGTGAGTCCCAGAGGTGGAACAGAGTCACCCGGTTCTGGTGATATCCAGGTGGGAACCAGAGTCACCACGTCAGGGTGAGGCCCAGAGGGGACGAGAATCACTAGGTCCAGGTGAGGCCCCGATGTGGAACTGAGAAACCAGGTCCCATGATGCCTATATGAGGACCTGAGTCACCAGGTCCAGGTGAGTTCCCTTGGAAGCCAGTCACCTCGTCCAGGTGAGGCCTAGGTGGGACCACAGTCACCAGATCCAAGAGAGGCCTAGGTATATAAGAGAGTATCCAGGTCCCAATGATGCCCAGGTAAGGACAGAGTCAACAGGTCCAGGAGAGGTCCAAATATGTATCAGAGTCATTGTGTTCCAGGTGAGGCCAGATGGAGACCACAGGAACCTGGTCCAGGAGAGACCCATATGGGAACCAGAGCCACCAGAGCCAGGTGAGGTCTAGGTGGGACCACAGTCACATGGTCCAGGTGAGGCGCAGGTGGCAACAGGATTCACCAAGTCCAGGTGAGGCCCAGCTGGCGACCAGTCACCAGATCCAGGTGAGGACCAGCTAAGGACCAGATTCACCAGGCCCAAGTGCAGCCCAGGGGGTGACCAGAGTCACCAGGTAAGGGTGAGGCCTAGAGGGAGAACCAGAGTAACCAGTTTAGTTGAGGCCCAGAATGGGACCAGAGGTCCCTGGTCAAAGTGAGGCCCAGGTGTGGAATAGAGTATCCAGGTCCCAATGATGCCTGGGTGAGGACCAGAGTCACTAGGGCCAGGCAGGCCCAGATGGGGAACAGAATCACTAGGTCCTGGTGAAGCATATAATAAGACCACAGTCAGCAGTAACAGGTGAGCCCTTGTGGGAACCAGAGCCACTCTATCCAGCTGAGTCCCAGGTCCATGTGAGGCCCACGTGAGGACCAGATTCATCAGGTCGAATTGAGGCATAGCTGGGGACAAGAGTCACCAGGTCTGGGTGCGGCCTAGGTGTGGCAAGATTCAGCAGTTCTGAGTTAGGTCAAAGTGGGGACGAGAGACACCAGGTCCAGTGAGGCCAAACTGAGGACCAGAGTCACCAGATCCAGAGTTCCATGTTGGAAAGAGAGTCACCAGGTCCAGGTGAGGTCCAGGTGGGGACCAGAGTCACCAGATCCAGGTAAATTTCAGGTGGGGACCAGAGTCACCAGATCCAGGTGAAGTCCAGGTGGGGACCAGAGTCTCTAGTTGCAGATGAGGCCCAGGTGAGGACCAGAGTTACCAGGTACACGTGAGGCCCCGGTGGGGATCAGAGGCAACAGATCCATGTTAGGCGGTCTTGGGGACCATGGTCAAGAAGTGTACTTGAGGCCCAAGTGTGGAACACAGTAAGCAGGTCCAGGTGAGTCCCCGGTGGTGACAAGAGTCACCACGTCCAGATGAGGCCCAGGTGGGCACCAGGATCACCAGGTACAGGGGAGGCCCTTGAAAGAACCAGAGTCAACAGTTCGAGGTCAGACGCAGGTGGCAACCAGGGTCATCAGGTCGAAGCCAAGCCAACAGTGGGGGTTCACAGTCAATAGGGGCACGGTGAGACCCAGAGGGGGACCAGTGTAACCTGGTCCAGGTGAGGTCCAGTTGTGGAACAACAGTCACCGGGTCCCCAATTTGCCCAGTTGAGGACCTTGGTCAACAGTGCCAGCTGAGGCCCAGATGGGGACTGGAGTCCCCAAATCCAGGTGAAGCCCAGGAGGGAACCACAGTCACCAGATCCAGGGTAGCCTCAGTGGCAGACCAGAATCACCAGGTCCAGGTGAGGTGCAGGTGGCAACCACACTCACCAGGTCCGGTGAGGCCCTGGTGGGGACCAGAGTCACGAGGTACATGATAAGCTAGAAACACTGCAGCCACCAGGTGAACATGATGTCCATGCTGGAATGAGAATCACCAGGTACAGGTGAGGACCAGGATGGGGGATCCGACTCCCCATGTCCAGGTGAGACCAAGGTGGGAACCAGTGTCACCATGTCCAGGTGTGGACAAGGGAAGACCAGAGTTAATAGTTCTGGCTGTGTCACTATTAGTGAACAGTGTAAACATATCCTGATGCTAGCGCAGGTGGGTACCAGAGACACCAGCTCCTGTTGTGGCCCAGGTGGACCAGAGACACGAGGTCCCGGTGAGGTCCCGATGGGAACCACAGTCACCAGCGTCTGTGAGGCCATTCTTTAGGGATCAGAGTCACCATTTACAGGTGGAGGCCCAGGGTGAGCCAGAGTCACCTGGTACAGAAGAGGCCAAAGTCAGGACCATAGTACCAGGATCAGTCAGTCCCAGTGTGGAATAGAGTAACCATGTCCCGATGATTCCCAGTTAGAACCAGAGGTAATATGTCCACATGAGGTGCAGGTGGGGGAGCATATTCACTAGGTCCCGGTTAGGCCAAGTTGAAGGACCAGGAGGTCACCATGTCTAGTTGAGGCTTGGAGGGGTACCATATTCACCTGGTCTAGGTGACATCCAATGGGGACCAGAGTCACCATGTCAGGCTGAGGCTCAGAGGGGATCCAGAGTCATCATGGTGCCAGGTGAGCTCACGGTAGAACAAGTATCCAGGTCATATGGTCCACAGGTGAGGACCAGAGTCACCAGATCTGGGGTGAGGCCCAGTTAGGATCAGAGTCACTAGTTCCAGGTGAGGGCCATAAGGAGTACAAAGCAATCAGGTCCAGGTGGGAACAAAGTCACCTGGAATGGATGAGGCCCATGGGGACCAGAATCACAATGTCCAGGTGATTCCCAGGTGATGACCAGAGTTACCAGTTCCGGGGTGAGGACAAGGGAAGGACCAGATTCATCACGTCCACGTGAGGCCCACGTTGGGACCTGTGTCCACCAGGCATGGGTGAGTCTCAGCTGACAACCCCCACTCACTAGGTCCAAGTGAGGCCAACCTGCAGGCCATGCCGAGGAACCATGTCCCTGATGATGCCCAGATGGGGTCTAGAGTTATACAGGTCCAGGTAAGGCACTCCTGCAGGCCAATGCAGTGGAACCATGTCCCGGTAATGCCGAGGTAGGGATCAGAATCACCATGTCCAATGAGGCCCAGATGGAGCATATTCACTAGGTCTAGGTGAGGCCCAGTTGAGGACCAGAGTCACCAGATCTGGTTGAGCCCTATAAGGGTACCAGAATCACCGGGTTCAGGTGACATCGAGATGGGGACGCAGAGTCACCAGGTCAGGGTGAGGACCAGAGAGGTTCCAGAGTCATCATGTCCAGGTGAGGCTCAGGTGTGGAATAGAGGCACCAGGTACCAATGATGCCCAGTTGAGGACCAGATTCACCAGGTCTGGGTGACGCGCAGATAAGATCAGAGTCACCAGTTTCCAGGTGAGGCCAAGAAGGCGTCCACAGTAATCAGGTCCATGTGGGGAACAAAGTCACCAGGACTGGATGAGGCCCAGATGGGGACCAGATTCACCAGGCCCAGGTGATTCCCAGGTGGTGACCAGAGTTAGTCCAGTTCCGGGGAAGGACCAGGTAAACCAGATTCACCAGGTCCAATTGAGGCCCACTTGGAGACCTGTGTCACTATGTATGGGTGAGGCTCAATTGGCAACCCCACTCACTAGGTTCAGGTGAGGCCAACCTGCAGGTGATGGAGAGGAACCGTGTCCCGATGATGCCCAGGTAGGGACCAGAGTTACCATGTCCAGGTAGGCCAACCTGCAGGCCATGCAGTGGAACCATGTCCCGATGATGCCCAGGTAGGGACCAGAGTTACCAGGTCCAGGTGAGTCCAACCTGCAGGCCATGCAGTGAACCAGATCCCTATGATGCCCAGGTAGGGGACCAGAGTCACCAGGTCCCAAGATGAGGCCCACATGGAGCATATTCACTAGAGTCCCAGGTGAGGCCTCAGTTGAGGACCAGAGTCACCAGATCTGTTGAGGCCATAGAGGGATACGACAATTCCCCTGGTCCAGGTGACATCCTGATGGGGACCACAGTCACCAGGGAAGGGTGAGGCCCAGAGAGGTTCCAGACTCATCATGTCCAGGTGAGGCTCAGGTGTAGAACAGAGTCACCAGGTACCATGTGCCCAGGTGAGGACCAGAGTCACAAGGTCTGGATGACGCGCAGATATGATCAGAGTCACCAGTTCCAGGTGAGGCCAAGAAAGAGACCACATCAATCAGGCCCAAGTGGGGAACAAAGTCACCAGGACTGCGTGAGGCCCAGATGGGGACCAGATTCACCAGGTCCAGGTGAGGCCCAGGTGGTGACCAGAGTTCCCGGGTCTGGGAGAGGACCAGGTAACAACAAGATTCGACCAGTCACCAGATCCATGTGCGGACCAGCTAAGGACCAGATTCACTAGGCCCAAGTGAAGCCCAAGGGGTGACCAGATATACCAGGTAAGGGTGAGGCCCAGAAGGGGAACCAGAGTAACCAGTTTAGTTTGAGGCCCAGAATGGGACCAGAGGTCCGTGGTCAAAGTGAGGCCCAGGTGTGGAATAGAGTATCCAGGTCCGAATGATGCCTGGGTGAGGGACCAGCGTCACTAGGGCCATGCAGGCCCAGATGGGGGAAGAGAATCACTAGGTCCTGTTGAGGCATAGAATAAGACCACAGTCACCAGTATCAGGTGAGCCCCTTGTGGGAACCAGAGCTACTCTACCCAGCTGATTCCCAGGTCCATGTGAAGCCCTCGTGAGGACGAGATTCAATCAGGGCGAATTGAGGCTTAGCTGGGACAAGAGTCACCAGGACTGGGTGCGGCCTAGGGTGGGGCAAGATTCAGCAGTTCTGAGTTAGGTCAAAGTGGGGACGAGAGACACTAGGTCCAGGTGAGGCCAAACTGAGTACCAGAGTCACCAGATCTAGGTGAGGTCCATGTTGGAAAGAGAGTCACCAGGTCCAGAGAGGTCCAGGTGGGGGACCAGAGTCACTAGATCCGGGTGAAGTCCAGGTGGGGACCAGAGTCACCAGATCGAGGTGAAGCCCAGGTGGGGACCAGAGTCACTAGGTGCAGATGAGGCCCCAGGTGAGGACCAGAGTTACCAGGTACACGTGAGGATCCGGTGGGGATCAGAGCAACAGGTCCATGTGAGGCCGGCTCGGGTACCATGGTCAACAGGTCTAATTGAGACCCAGTTGTGGAACACAGTAAGCAGGTCCAGGTTAGTCCCCCGTGGTGACAAGAGTCACCAGGTCCAGGTGAAGCCCAGGTGGACACCAGGATAAAACAGGTACAGGGGAGGCCCTTGAAAGAACCAGAGTCAAGAGTTCGAGGTCAGGCGCAGGTGGCAACCAGGGTCAGCAGGTCCAAGTCAAGCCAAAGGAGACTTCACAGTCACTAGGACACGGTGAGACCCAGAGGGGGACCAGAGTCCCCTGGTCCAGGTGAGGTCCAGTTGTGGAACACAGTCACCAGGTCCCAATTTTGCCCAGCTTAGGACCATGGTCAACAGGGGCAGGTGAGGCCCATATGGGGACCGGAGTCCCGAAATCCAGGTGAAGCCCAGGTTGGACCACAGTCACCAGATGCAGGGTAGTCTCAGGTGCAGACCAGAATCACCAGGTCCAGGTGTGGTGCAGGTGGCAACCAAACTCACCAGGTCCCGGTGAGGCACTGGTGGGGAACACAGTCACGAGGTACATGAGAAGCTAGAAACACTGCAGCCACCAGGTCCACATGATGTCCATGTGGGAATGAGAATCACCAGTTACAGGTGAGGACCAGGTGGGAATCCGACTCACCATGTCCAGGTGAGACCGAGGTGGGAACCAGTGTCACCATGTCCAGGTGTGGCCCAGGTGAAGACCAGAGTTAATAGGTCCGGCTGGGTCACTGTTAGTGAACAGTGTAACCATATCCTGATGCTACTCAGGTGGGTACCAAGAGACAACCAGGTCCTGGTGAGGCCCAGTTGGGACAAGAGACATGAGGTCCACGTGAGGTCCCGATGGGAACCACAGTCACCAGGTCAGGTGAGGCCATTCTTAGGATCAGAGTCACCAGTTACAGGTGAGGCCCAGGTGGAGCCAGAGTCACCTGGTACAGAAGAGGCCAAAGTCAGGACCAGAGTCACCACGATCAGGTCAGTCCCAGTGGGAATAGAGTAACCATGTCCCGATGATGCCCAGGTAGAATCAGAGTCACCAGGTCCAGATGAGGCGTAGGTGGGGAGCATATTCACTAGGTCGCGGTGAGGCCCAGTTGAGGACCAGAGTCACCAGATCTAGTTGAGGCCTAGAGGGGTACCAGATTCACCTGGTCTAGGTGACATCCAGATGGGGACCAGAGTCAACAGGTCAGGGTGAGGCCCAGAGAAGATCCAGAGTCATCATGTCCAGGTGAGGTTCAGGTGTGGAACAGAGTCACCAGGTACCAATGATGCCCAGGTGAGGACCAGAGTCAACAGGTCTGGGTGACGCGCAGATAGGATCAGAGTCACCAGTTCCAGGTGAGGCCAAGAAAGAGTCCACAGCAATCAGGTCCAGGTGTGGAATAAATTCACCAAGAATGGGTGAGTCCCAGATGGGGACCAGATACATCAGGTCCAGGTGAGGCCCAGGTGGTGACCAGAGTCCCCGGGTCTGGGAGGGGACCAGGTAAGGACCAGATTCACCAGGTCCAATAGGCCCACGTGGGGACCTGACTCACCAGGTATGTGTGAGGGCCAGGTGGCAACCCCACTCACCAGGTCCAGGTGAGGCCAACTTGTAGGCCAGAGTCACCAGATCCAGTTGAGGCCCTAGTGGGGACCAGAGTCACCAGGTAAATGTGAGTCTACAAGAACACTACAGTCACCAGGTCCAGGTGTGGTTCATGAGGGAACGCGAGTCACCAGGTCCAGGTGAGACCCAGGTGGGAACCACAGTCACCAGGTCCAGATTGAGGACTAGGTGGGGGGACCAGAGTCATCAGGATTTTTTGAGGCCAAAGTGTGGAGCAAAGTTATCATGTCCAGGTGAGACCCAGTTGGGGAACAGAGTAACCATGTCCCATTGATGCCAGGTGGGAAAAGAGTCACAAGATCCAGACGAGGCCTAAGTGAGGAGTAGATACACCAGGTTCTGTTGAGGCCCAGCTGAGGACAATTATCGTCAGCTCCGGGTGAGTCCCAGAGGGGGACCAGAGTCACGCGGTCCTGGTTATATCCAGGTGGGGACCAGAGTCACCACGTCAGGGTGAGGCCCAGAGGGGACGAGAATCACTAGGTCCAGGTGATGCCCCGATGTGGAACTGAGAAACCAGGTCCCATGATGCCCATATGAGGACCTGAGTCACCAGATCCAGGTGAGGTCCCTGTGGAACCAGTCACCTCGTCCAGGTGAGGCCCAGTTCGGACCACACTCACCAGGTTCAGATGAGGCCCAGGAATATAAGAGAGTATCCAGGTCCCAATGATGCCCAGGTAAGGACCAGAGTCAACAGGTCAAAGAGAGGCCCAAATATGGATCAGAGTCATTGTGTTCCAGGTAAGGCCAGATCGAGACCAGAGGAACCAGGTCCAGGAGAGCCCCATATGGGAAACAGAGCCACCAGATCCAGGTAGGTCCAGGTGCGACCACAGTCACAAGGTCTAGGTGAGGCGCAGGAGGCAACAGGATTCAACAAGTCCAGGTGAGACCCAGGTGGCGACCAGTCACCAGATACAGGTGCGGACCAGCTAAGGACAAGATTCAGCAGGCCCATGTGAAGCCCAAGGGGTGACCAGAGTCACCAGGTCGGGGTGAGGCCCAGAGGGGGAACCAGAGTAACCAGTTTAGTTTGAGGCCCAGAATGGGACCAGAGATCCCTGGTCAAATTGAGGCCCAGGTGTGGAATAGAGTATTCAGGTCCCAATGATGCCTGGGTGAGGACCAGAGTCACTAGGGCCATGCAGGCCCAGATTGCAAACAGAATCACTAGGTCTTGGTGAGGCATAGAATAACACCACAGTCAGCAGTATCAGGTGAACCCCTTGTGGGAACCAGAGCCACTCTATGGAGCTGAGTCCCAGGTCCATGTGAGGCCCACGTGAGGACCAGATGCATCAGGTCGAATTGAGGCATAGCTGGGGACAAGAGTCACCAGGTCGGGGTGCGGCCTAGGTGTGACAAGATTCAGCAGTTTTGAGTTAGGTCAATGTGGGGATGAGAGACACCAGGTCCAGGTGAGGCCAAAGTGAGGACCAGAGTCAGCAGATCCAGGTGAGGTCCATGTTGGAAAGAGAGTCACCAGTTTCAGGAGAGGTCCAGGTGGGGACCAGAGTCACCAGATCCAGGTGAAGTCCAGGTGGGGACTAGAGTCACCAGATCCAGGTGAAGCCCAGGTGGTGACCAGAGTCAATAGGTCCAGATGAGGCCCAGGTGAGGACCAGAGTTACCAGACAACGGAGGCCCCGGTGGGGATCAGAGGCAAGAGGTCTACTTGAGGCCCAGGTGTGGAACACAGTAACAAGTTCCAGATGAGTCCCCGGTGGTGACAAGAGTCACCACGTCCAGGTGAGGCCCAGGTGGGGACCAGGATCACCAGATTAAGGGGAGGCCCTTGAAAGAACCAGAGTCAACGGATCGAGGTCAGGAGCACGTTGCAACCAGGGTCAGCAGGACCAAGTCAGGCCAAAGTGGGGTTCACAGTCACTAGGGCACGGTGAGACCCAGAGGGGGACCAGAGTCACCTGGTCCATGTGAGGTCCAGTTGTGGAACACAGTCACCGGGTCCCAATTTTGCCCAGTTGAGGACAATGGTCAACACGGCCAGTTGAGGCCCAGATGGGGACCGGAGTCCCCAAATCCAGGTAAAGCCCAGGTGGGGACCACAGTCACCAGATCCAGGGTAGTCTCGGGTGCAGACCAGAATCGCCAGGTCCAGGTGAGGTGCAGGTGGCATCCACACTCACCAGGTCCCGGTGAGGCCCTGGAGGAGACAGAGTCACGAGGTACATGAGAAACTAGAAACTCTGCAGCAACCAGGTCCACATGATGTCCATATGGGAACGCAAATCACCAGTTACAGGTGAGGGCCAGGTGGGGATCCGACTCACCATGTCCAGGTGAGACCCAGGTGGGAACCAGTGTCACCATGTCCAGGTGTGGCCCTGGTGAAGACCAGAGTTAATACGTCAGGCTGGGTCACTGTTAGTGAACAATGTAACCATATCCTGATGCTACCCAGGTGGGTACCAGAGACACCAGGTCCTGGTGAGGCCCAGGTGGAACCAGAGACATGAGGTCCAGGTGAGGTCCCGATGGGAACCACAGTCACCAGGTCAGGTGAGGCCATGCTTAGGATCAGAGTCACAAGTTACAGGTGAGGTCCAGGTGGAGCCAGAGTCCCCTGGTACAGAAGAGGCCAAAGTCAGGATCAGAGTTACCAGAATCAGGTCAGTCCCTGTGGGGAATACAGTAACCATTTCCCGAGGATGCCCAGGTAAAACCAGAGTCATCATGCCAAGATGCGGCGCAGATGGGGGGCATATTCACTAGGTTCCGGTGAGTCCCAGTTGAGGACCAGTGTCACGAGGTCAAGTTGAGGCCTAGAGGGGTACCAGATTCACCTGGTCTAGGTGAAATCCAGATGGGGACCAGAATCACCATGTCAGGCTGAGGCCCAGAGGGGATCCAGAGTCAACATGTCCAGGTGAGGCTCACGTGTGGAAAAGTGTATCCAGTTCATAATGGTCCACAGGTGAGGACCAGAGTCACCAGATCTGGGTGAGGCCCAGTTAGTATCAGAGTCACCAGTTCCAGGTGAGCCCCAGAAGGTGTCCACAGCAATCGCACAGGAGGCACCCTCAATCACCAGGTCCAGGTGAGGACAACCTGTAGGCCATGAAGAAGAACCGTGTACCACGGATGCCAAGGTAGGGACCAGAGTCACCAGGTCCAGAAGCGGCGCAGGTGGGAGCATATTCACTAGGTCCCTGTGAGGCCCAGTTGCGGACCAGAGTCACCAGGTCTACTTGAGGCCAAGAGGGGTACCAGATTCACCTGTTCTAGATGACATCCCGATGGGGACCATAGTCACCATGTTAGCCTCACCTGGACATGATGACTCTGGGCCAGGTCCTGGTGAGGCCCAGGTGGGACCAGAGATATGAGGTCCAGGTGAGGGTCCCGATGGGAACCACAGTCACCAGGTCAGGTGAGGCCATTCTTAGGATCAGAGTCACCAGTTACAGGTGAGGCCCATGTGGAGCGACAGTCACCTGGTACAGAAGAGGCCAAAGTCAGGATCAGAGTGACCAGGATCAGGTCAGTCCCAGTGGGGAATAGAGTAACTATGTCCCGATGATGCCCAGGTAGAATCAGAGTCACCAGGTCCAGATGAGGCGCATATGGGGAGCATGTTCACTAGGTCCCAGTGAGGCCCAGTTGAGGACCAGAGACACTAGGTCAAGTAGAGGCCTAGAGGGGTACCAGATTCACCTGGTCTAGGTGACATCCAGATGGGGACAGAGTCACCATGTCAGGCTGAGGCCCAGAGGGGATCCAGAGTTATCATGTTCACGTGAGGCACACATGTGGAACAGAGTATCCAGGTCATAATTGTCCACAGGTGAGGACCAGAGTCACCAGGTCTGGGTGACTCGCAGACAGGATCAGAGTCACCAGTTCCAGGTGAGGCCAAGAAGGAGTCCACAGCAATCAGGTCCAGGTGGGGAACAAAGTCACCAGGACTGGGTGAGGCCCAAATGAGGACCAGATTCACCAGGTCCAGGTGAGGCGAGGTGGTGACCAGAGTCCCCGGGTCTGGGAGAGGACCAGGTAAGGACGAGATTCACCAGGTCCAAGAGGCCCACGTGTGGAACTGAGTCACCAGGTATGGGTGAGGCGCAGGTGGCAACCCCACTCTCCAGTCCAGGTGAGGCCAACCTGCAGGCCAGAGTCACTAGATCCAGGTGAGTCCCTAGTGGGGACTGGAGTCACCAGGTAAATGTGAGTGTACAAGAAAACCACATTCACCAGGTCCAGGTGTGGTTCATGTGGGAACGAGAGTCACCAGGTCCAGGTGAGACCCAGGTGGGGACCATAGTCACCATGTCCAGATTGAGGCCTCGGTGGGGGGACCAGAGTCATCAGGATCATTTGAGGCCAAAGTGTGGAGCAAAGGTATCATGTCCAGTTGATGTCCATGTGGGGAACAGAGTAACAATATCCCATTGATGCAAAGTGGGAAAAGAGTCAGAAGGTACAGAAGAGGCCTAAATGAGGACTAGATTCACCAGGTCCTGTTGACGTCCAGTTGAGTACCAGTGTCTCCAGCTCTGAGTGAGTCCCAGAGGGGGACCAGAGTCACCCGGTTCTGGTGATATCCAGGTGGGGACAAGAATCACCACGTCAGGGTGAGGCCCAGAGGGGGACGAGAATCACTAGTTTCAGGTGAGGCCCCGTTGTGGAACTGAGAAAAAAGGTCCCATAATGCCCAAATGAGGACGTGAGTCACCAGTTCCAGGTGAGGTCCCTGTGGGAACCAGTCACCTTGTCAAGGTGAGGCCCAGGTGGGACCATAGTCACCAGGGCCAGGTGAGTCCCAGGTATATAAGAGAGTATCCAGGTCCCAATGATGCCCAGGTAAGGACCTGAGTCAACAGGTCCAGGAGAGGCCCAAATATGGATCAGAGTCATTGTGTTACAGGTGAGGCCAGATGGAGACCACAGGAACCAGGTCCAGGAGAGCCCCATATGGGAACCAGAGCCACCCGATCCAGGTGAGGTCCAGGTGGGACCACAGTCACAAGGTCCAGGTGAGGCACAGGTGGCAACAGGATTCACCATGTCCAGGTGAGGCCCAGGTGGCGACCAGTCACCACATCCAGGTGCGGACCAGCGAAGGACCAGATTCACCAGGTCCATGTGAAGACCAATGGGTGACCAGAGTCACCACCTAAGGGTGAGGCCCAGAGGGGGAACCAGAGTAACCAGTTTAGTTTGATGCCCAGAATGGGACCAGAGGTCCCTCGTCAAAATGAGGCCGAGGAGTGGAATAGAGTATCCAGGTCCCAATGATGCCTGGGTGAGCCCAGAGTCACTAGGGCCATGCAGGCCCAGATGGGGAACAGAATCACTAGGTCCTGGTGAGACATAGAATAAGACCAAAGTCACCAGTATCAGGTGAGCCCATTGTGGGAACCAGAGCCACTGTATCCAGCTGAGTCCCAGGTCCATGTGAGGCCCACGTGAGGACCAGATTCATCAGGTCGAATTGAGGCATAGCTGGGGACAAGAGTCACCAGGTCTGGGTGCGGCCTTGTTGGGGCAAGATTCAGCAGTTCTGAGTTAGGTCAAAGTGGGGACGAGAGACACCAGGTCCAAGTGAAGGCAAACTGAGGACCAGAGTCACCAGATCCAGCTGAGGTCCAAGTGGGGACCAGAGTCACCAGATCCAGGTGAAGTCCAGGTGTGGACCAGAGTCACCAGATCCAGGTGAAGCCCAGATCAGGACCAGAGTCACCAGATCTGCTTGATGCCTAGAGGGGTACCAGAATCACCTTCTCCAGGTAACATCCACATGGGGACCAGAGTCACCAGGTCACGAAAAGGCCCAGAGAGGTTCCAGAGGCATCATGTCCAGGTGAGGCTCAGGTGAGGAACAGAGTCACCAGGTACCAATGATGCACAGGTGAGGACCAGAGTCACCAGATCTGGGTGACGCGCAGATAGGTTCAGAGTCACCAGTTCCAGGTGAGTCCAAGAAAGTGTCCACAGCAATCAGGTCCAGGTGGGGAACAAAGTCACAAGGACTGGGTGAGGCCCAGATGGGGACCAGATTCACCAGGTCCAGGTGAGAACCAGGTGGTGACCAGAGTCCCCGGGTCTGGGTTAGGACCAGATAAGGACCAAATTCACCAGGTCCAAGAGGCCCACGTGGTGACCTGAGTCACCAGGTATGGGTTAGGCCCAGGTGGCAACCGCACTCACCAGGTCCAGGTGAGGCCAACCTGCAGACCAGAGTCAACAGATCCAGGTGAGGCTCTAGTGGGGACCGGAGTCACCAGGTAAATGTGAGTCTACAAGAAAACCAGTAACCAGGTCCAGGTGTATTACAAGTGGGAACGAGATCAACAGGTCCAGGTGAGACCCAGGTGGGGACCACAGTCACCAGGTCCAGATTGAGGCCTAATGGGGGGAACAGATTCATCAGGACCAGTTGAGAAAAAAGTGCGGAGCAAAGTTATCATGTCCAGGTGAGGCCCAGGTGGGGAACAGAGTAACCATGTCCCATTGATGCCAGGTGGGAAAAGAGTCACAAGGTCCAGACGAGGCCTAAGTGAGGAGTAGATTCACCAGGTCCTGATGAGGCCCAGATTAGGACCACTGTCCCCAGCTCCGGGTGAGTCCCAGAGGGGGACCAGAGTCACTGGTTCTGGTGATATCGAGGTAGGGACCAGAGTCACCACGTCAGGCTGAGGCCTAGAGCGGGACGAGAATCACTAGGTCCAGGTGATGCCCCGATGTGGAACTGAGAAACCAGGTCCCATGATGCCCATATGAGGACCTGAGTCACCAGGTCCAGGTGAGGTCCCTGTGGGAACCAGTCACTTCGTCCAGGTGAGGCCCAGGTGGGACCACAGTCAACAGGTCCAGGTGAGGCCTAGGTATATAATGAGTATCCAGGTCCCAATGATGCCCAAGTAAGGACCAGAGTCAACAGGTCCAGCAGAGGCCCAAATATGGATCAGAGTCATTTTGTTCCAGTTGAAGCCTGATGGAGACCACAGGAACCAGGTCCAGGAGAGCCCCATATGGGAACCAGAGCCACCAGATCCAGGTGACGTCCAGGTGGGACCAGAGTCACAAGGTCCAGGTGAGGCGCAGGTGGCAACAGGATTCACCAAGTCCAGGTGAGGACCAGGTGGCGACCAGTCACCAGATCCAAGTGAGGACAAGCTAAGGACCAGATTCACCAGGCCCAAATGAAGCCAAAGGGGTGACCAGAGTCACCAGTTAAGGGTGATTCCCAGAGGGGAACCAGAGTAACCAGTTTAGTTTGAGGCCCAGAATAGGACCAGAGGTCCCTGGTCAAAGTGAGGCCCAGATGAAGAATAGAGTATCCAGGTCCCAATGATGCCTGTGAGGACCAGAGTCACTAGGGTCATGCAGGCCCAGATGGGGAACAGAATCACTAGGTCCTGGTGAGGCATAGAATAAGACCACAGTCAGCAGTATCATTTGAGTCCCTTGCGGGAACCAGAGCGACTCTATCCAGCTGAGTCCCAGGTGATGTGGGGCTCACGTGAGGACCAGATTCATTAGGTCGAAATGAGGCATGCCTGGGGACAAGAGTCACCAGGTATGGGTGCGGCCTAGGTGGGGCAATTTCAGCAGTTCTGAGTTAGGTCAAAGTGGGGACGAGAGACGCCAGGTCCAGGTGAGGCCAAACTGAGGACCAGAGTCACCAGATCCATGTGAGGTCCATGTTGGAAAGAGAGTCACCAGGTCCAAGAGAGGTCCAGGTGGGGACCAGAGTCACCAGATCCAGGTGAAGTCCAGGTGGGGACCAGAGTCACCAGATCCAGGTGAAGCCCAGGTGGGGACAAGAGTCACTAGGTCCAGATGAGGCCCAGGTGAGGACCAGAGTTACCAGGTACACATGCGGCCCTGGTGGGTATCAGAGGCAACAGGTCATGTGAGGCCGGCTTGGGGACCATGGTCAACAGGTCTACTTGAGGCCCTGGTGTGGAATACAGAAAGCAGGTCCAGGTGAGTCCCCGGTGGTGACAAGAGTCACCACGTACAGGTGAGTCCCAGGTGGGGACCAGGATCACAAGGCACAGGGGAGGCCCTTGAAAGAACCAGAGTCAACAGGTCGAAGTCAAGCGCAGGTGGCAACCAGGGTCAACAGGTCCAAGTCAGGCCAAAGTGGGGTTCACAGTCATTAGGGCACGGTGTGACCAAGAGGGGGACCAGAGTCACCTGGTCCAGGTGAGGTCCAGTTGTGGAACACAGTCACCGGGCCCCAATTTTGCCGAGTGAGGATCATGATCAACAGGGCCAGGTGAGGCCCAGATGGGGACCGGAGTCCCCAAATCCTGGTGAAGACAGGGGGGGACCACAGTCACCAGATCCAGGGTAGTCTCAGGTGCAGACCAGAATCACCAGGTCCAGGTGTTGTGCAGGTGGCAACCACACTCACCAGGTACCGTTGAGGCCCTGGTGGGGACCAGAGTCACGAGGAACATGAGAAGCTAGAAACACTGCAGCCACCAGGTCCACATGATGTCCATGTGGGAACGAGAATCACCAGTTACAGGTGAGGACCAGGTGGGGATCCGACACACCATGTCCAGGTGAGACCCTGGTGGGAACCAGTGACACCCTGTCCAGGTGTGGCCCAGGTGAAGACCAGAGTTTTTAGTTCCGCCTGGGTCACTGTTAGTGAACAGTGTAACCATATCCTGATGCTACCCTGGTGGGTACCAGAGACACCAGGTCCTGGTGAGGGTCAGGAGGGACCAGAGACATGAGGTCCAGGTGAGGTTCCATTGGGAACCACAGTCACCAGGTCTGGTGAGGCCACGCTTTGGATCAGAGTCACCAGTTACTGGTGAGGCCCAGGTGGAGCCAGAGTCACCTTGTCAGAAGAGGCCAAAGTCAGGACCAGAGTTACCAGGATCAGTTCAGTCCCAGTGGTGAATAGAGTAACCATGTACCGATTATGCCCAGGTAGAACCAGAGTCACCTGGTCCAGATGAGGAGCAGGTGGGGAGCATGTTCACTAGGTCTCGGTGAGGCCCAGATGAGGACCAGAATACCCAGGTCTAGTTGAGGCCTAGAGAGGTACCAGATTCACCTGGTCTAGGTGAAATCCAGATGGGGACGAGAGTCACCATGTCAGGGTGAGGCCCGGAGGGGATCCAGAGTCATCATGTCCAGGTGAGGCTCAGGTGAGGAACAGAGTCACCAGGTACCAATGATGCCCACGTGAGGACCAGAGTCACCAGATCTGGGTGACGCGTAGATAGGTTCAGAGTCACCAGTTCCAGGTGAGGCCAAGAAAGTGTCCACAGCAATCAGGTCCAGGTGGGGAACAAAGTCACCAGTACTGGGTGAGGCCCAAATGGGAACCAGATTCACCAGGTTCAGGTGAGGCCCAGTTGAGGACCAGTGTCCCCAGCTCCGGGTGGGTCCAGAGGGGGACCAGAGTCACACGGTTCCGGTGATATCCAGGTGGGGACCAAAGTCACCACATCAGGGTGATCCCAGAAGGGGAGGAGAATCACTAGCTCCAGGTGAGGTCCCGATGTGGAACTGAAACCAGGTCCCATGATACCCATATGAGGACCTGAGTCAGCAGGTCAAGGTGAGGTCCCTATGGGAACCAGTCACCTCGTCCAGGTGAGGCCCAGGTGGGACCACTGTCACCAGGTCCAGGTGAGGCCCAGGTATATAAGAGCGTATCCAGGTCGCAATGATGCCCAGGTAAGGACCAGAGTCAACAGGTCCAGCAGAGGCCCAAATATAGACCAGAGTCATTTTGTTCCAGGTGATGCCTAATGGAGACCACAGGAATCAGGTCCAGGAGAGCCCCATATGGGAAGCAGAGCCACCAGATCCAGGTGAGGTCCTGGTGGGACCACAGTCACAAGGTTCAGGTGAGGCGCAGGTGGCAACAGGATTCACCAAGTCCAGGTGAGGCCCAGCTGGCGACCAGTCACCAGATCCAAGTGAGGACAAGCTAAGGACCAGATTCACCAGGCCCAAATGAAGCCCATGGGGTGACCAGAGTCACCAGGTAAGGGTGAGTCCCAGAGGGGGAACCAGAGTAACCAGTTTAGTTTGAGGCCCAGAATGGGTCCAGAGGTCCCTAGTCAGAGTGAGGCCCAGGTGTGGAATAGTGTATCAGGTCCCAATGATGCATGGGTGAGGACCAGAGTCACTAGGGCCATGCAGGCCCAGATGGGGACAAATCACTAGGTCCTCGTGTGGTATAGAATAAGACCACAGTCAGCCGTATCATTTGATCCCGTTGCGTGAACCAGAGCCACTCTATCCAGCTGAGTTCCAGGTCCATGTGAGCCTCACGTGAGGACCAGATTCATTAGTACGATTTGAGGGATAGCTGGGGACAAGAGTCACCAGGTCTGTGTGCGGCCTAGGTGGGGCAAGATTCAGCAGTTCTGAGTTAGGTCAAAGTGGGGACGAGACACGCCAGGTCCAGGTGAGGCCAAACTGAGGACCAGAGTCACCAGATCCATGTGAGGTCCATGTTGGAAAGAGAGTCACCAGGTCCGGGAGAGGTCCAGGTGGGGACCAGAGTCACCAGATCCAGGTGAAGTCCAGGTCGGGATCAGAGTCACCAGATCCACGTGAAGCCCAGGTGGGGACCAGAGTCACTAGGTCCCGATGAGGCCCAGGTGAGGACCAGACTTACCAGGTACACGTGAGGCCCCGGTTGGGATCAGAGGCAACCGGTCCATGTGAGGCCGACTTGGGGACCATGGTCAACAGGTCTACTTGAGGCCCTGGTGTGTAACACAGTAAGCAGGTCCAGGTGAGTCCCCGGTGGTGAAAAGAGTCACCATGTCCAGTTGAGTCCCAGGTGGGGACCAGGATCACCAACTACAGTTGAGGCCCTTGAAAGAACTAAAGTCTACTGGCACAAAAACAGACACATAGATCAGTGAAACAGAATAGAGAATCCAGAAGTGGACCCTGAACTTTATGGGCAACTAATATTCGATAAAGGAGGAAAGACTATCCATTGGAAGAAAGACAGTCTCTTCAATAATGGTGCTGGGAAAATTGGACATCCACATGCAGAAGAATGAAACTAGACCACTCTCTTTCACCATACACAAAGATAAACTCAAATGGATGAAAGATCTAAATGTGAGACAAGATTCCATCAAAATCCTAGAGAAGAACACAGGCAACACCCTTTTGAACTCGGCCATAGTAACTTCTTGCAAGATACATCCACGAGGTAAAAGAAACAAAAGCAAAAATGAACTATTGGGACTTCATCAAGATAAGAAGCTTTTGCACAGCAAAGGATACAGTCAACAAAACTCAAAGACAACCTACAGAATGGGAGACGATATTTGCAAATGACATATCAGATAAAGGACTAGTTTCCAAGATCTATAAAGAACTTATCAAACTCAACACCAAAGAAACAAACAATCCAATATGAAATGGGCAAAAGACATGAACAGAAATCTCACAGAGGAAGACATAGACATGGGCAACATGCACATGAGAAAATGCTCTGCATCACTTGCCATCAGGGAAATACAAATCAAAACCACAATGAGATACCACCTCACACCAGTGAGAATGGGGAAAATTAACAAGACAGGAAACAACGAATGTTGGAGAGGATGCGGAGAGAAAAGGGAATCCTCATACACTGTTGGTGGGAATGTGAACTGGTGCAGCCACTCTGGAAAACTGTGTGGAGGTTCCTCAAACAGTTAAAACTATACCTGCCCTACGACCCAGCACTTGCACTGTTGGGGATTTTCCCCAAAGAGACAAATGCAATGAAACGCCGGGACACCTGCACCCTGATGTTTATAGCAGCAATGGCCACGATAGCCAAACTGTGGAAGGAGCCTCGGTGTCCAACGAAAGATGAATGGATGAAGAAGATGTGGTTTATGTATACAATGGAATATTACTCAGCTATTAGAAATGACAAATACCCACCATTTGCTTCAACGTGGATGGAAGTGGAGGGTATTATGCTGAGTGAAGTAAGCCAGTCGGAGAGAGACAAACATTATATGTTCTCATTCATTTGGGGAATATAAATAATAGTGAAAGGGAATATAAGGGAAGGGGGAAGAAATGTGTGGGAAATATCAGAAAGGGAGACAGAACGTAAAGACTGCTAACTCTGGGAAACGAACTAGGGGTGGTAGAAGGGGAGGAGGGCGGGGGGTGGGAGTGAATGGCTGATGGGCACTGGGGGTTATTCTGTATGTTAGTAAATAGAAAACCAATAATAAAAAATAAATTAAAAAAAAAAGAAAAAAGAAAGAACCAGAGTCAACAGGTCGAAGTCAAGCGCAGGTGGCAACCAGGGTCAGCAGATCCAAGTCAGTCCAAAGTGGGGTTCACAGTCATTAGGGCACGGTGAGACCAAGAGGGGACCAGAGTCACAATGGTGTCAGGTGAGGTCCTTTGTGGACACGTCACCGGGTCCCCAATTGTGGCCCAGTTGAGGACCATGGTTAACAGGGCCAGGTGAGCCCCAGATGGGGACCGGAGTCCCCAAATCCAGGTGAAGACCATGTGGGACCACAGTCACCAGATCCCAGGGTTAGTCTCAGGTGCATGCCCAGAATCACCAGGTCCAGGTGAGGGCAGGTGCAACCACACTCACCGGTCCCGGTTGAGGCCCTGGTGGGGACAGAGTCACGAGGTACATGAGAAGCTAGAAACACTGCAGCCACTAGGTCCACAGGATGTCCATATGGGAACGAGAATCACCAGTTACAGGTGAGGACCAGGTGGGGGATACGACTCACCATGTCCAGGTGAGACCCAGGTGGGAACCAGTGTCACCATGTCCAGGTGTGGCCACATGTGAAAACCAGAGTTAATAGTCCGCCTGGGTCACTGTGATGTGAACAGTGTAACCATATCCTGATGCTACCCTGGTGGGTACCAGAGACACCAGGTCCTGGTGAGGCCCAGGTGGGACCAGAGATATGAGGTCCAGGTGAGGTCCCGATGGGAAACAGTCACCAGGTCGGTGAGGCCAATATGCAGGCCATGCAGTGGAACCATGTCCCGATGATGCCCAGGTAGGGACCAGAGTCACCAGGTCCAAATGAGACCCAGATGGAGAATATTCACTAGGTCCAGTGAGGCCCAGTTGAGGACCACTGTCACCAGATCTGGTTGAGGCTTAGAGGGGTACCAGAATCACCTCGTCAAGGTGACATCCAGATGGGGACCAGAGGCATCAGTTCAGGGAGAGCCCAGAGTGGTTCCAGAGTCATCATGTCCAGGTTAGGCTCAGGCGTGGAACAGAGTCACCAGGTACCAATGATGCTCAGGTGAGGCCCAGAGTCACCAGATCTGGGTGACGCGCAGATAGGATCAGAGTCACCAGTTCCAGGTGAGGCCAAGAAAGAGTCCACAGCAATGAGGTCCACTGGTGGTGAACAAAGTCCCGAGGACTGGGTGAGGCCCAGATGGGGACCAGATTCACCAGGTCCAGGTGAGGCCCAGGTGTTGACCAGAGTCCCCGGGTCTGGGACCAGGACCAGGTAAGGACCAGATTCACCAGGTCCAAGAGGCCCACGAGGGAATTGAGTCACCAGCTATGTGTGAGGCCCAGGTGGCAACCCCACGCAACCAGGTCAAGGTGAGGCCAACCGGCATGCCAGAGTCACCAGATCCAGGTGAGGCCCTTGGGGACAGTGTCATCAGGTAAATGTGAGTCTACAAGAACACCACAGTCACCAGGTCCAGGTTTGGTTCATGTGGGAACGAGAATCACCAGGTACAGGTGAGACCCGGGTGGGCACCACAGTCACCAGGTCCAGACTGAGGCATAGGTGTGGGGAACAAAGTCATCAGGACCAGTTGAGGCCAAAGTGTGGAGCAAAGTTATCATGTGGAGGTGAGGCCCAGGTGGGGAACAGAGTAACCATGTCCCATTGATGCCAGGTGGGAAAAGAGTCACAAGGTCTAGACGAGGCCTAAGTGAGGAGTAGATTCACCAGGTCCTGTTGAGGCCCAGTTGAAGACCAATATCCCAAGCTCTGGGTGAGCCCCAGAGGGGAAACAGACTCACACGGTTCTGGTGATATCCAGGTGGGGACCAGAGTCACCACATCAGGGTGAGGTCCAGAGGGGGACGAGAATCACTAGGTCCAGGTGAGGCCCCGATGTGGAACTGAGAAACCAGGTCCCATGATGCCCATATGAGGACTTTAGTCACCAGGTCCAGGTGAGGTCCCTGTGGGAACGAGTCACCTCGTCCCGGTGAGGGCCAGGTGGGACCACAGTCACCAGGTCCCGGTGAGGCCCAGTTATATAAGAGAGTATCCAGCTCCCAAAGATGCCCAGGTAAGGACCAGAGTCAACAGGTCCAGTAGAGGTTCAAATATGGATCAGAGTCATTGTGTTTCAGCTGAGGCAGATGGAGACCAAAGGAACCAGGACCAGGAGACCCCCATATGGGAACCAGACCCACCAGATCCAGGTGAGGCCCAGGTGGGACCACAGTCACAAGGTCCTGGTGAGGCGCAGGTGGCAACAGGATTCACCAAGTCCAGGTGAGGACCAGGTGGCGAACAGTCACCACATCCAGGTGCGGACCAGCTAAGGACCAGATTCACCAGGCCCAAGTGAAGCCCAAGGGGTGACCAGAGTCACCAGGTAAGGGTGAGTCCCAGAGGGGGAACCAGAGTAGCCAGTTTAGTTTGAGGCCCAGAATGGGACCAGAGGTCCATGGTCAGAGTGAGTCCCAGATGTGGAATAGAGTATCCAGGTCCCAGTGATGCCTGGGTGAGGACCAGAGTCACTAGGACCATGCAGGCCCATATGGGGTACAGAACCACTAGGTCCTGGTGAGGCATAGAATAAAACCACAGTCACCAGTATCAGGTGAACCCAATGTGGGAACAAGAGCCACTCTATCCACCTGAGTAGCAGGTCCATGTGAGGCCCACGTGAGGACCAGATTCATCAGGTCGAATTGAGGCATAGCTGGGGACAAGAGTCACCAGATCTGGGTGCAGCGTAGGTGGGGCAAGATTCAGCAGTTCTGAGTTAGGTTTAAGTGGGGACGAGAGACGCCAGGTCCAGGTGAGGCCAAACTGAGGACTAGAGTCACCAGATCCAGGTGAGGTCCATGTTTGAAAGAGAGTCACCAGGTCCAGCAGAGGTGCACTTGGGGACCAGAGTCACCAGATCCAGGTGAAGTCCAGGTGTGGACCAGAGTCACCAGATCCAGGTGAAGCCCAGGTGGGGACCAGAGTCACTAGGGCCAGATGACGCCCAGGTGAGGACCAGACTTACCAGGTACACGTGAGGCCCCGGTGGGGATCAGAGGCAACAGGTCCATGTGAGGCCGGTTTGGGGACCATGGTCAACATGTCTACTTGAGGCCCAGGTGTGGAACACAGTAAGCAGGTCCAGGTGAGTCCCCGGTTGGGACAAGTGTCACCACGTCCAGTTGAGGAGCAGGTGGGGACAAGGATCACCAGGTACAGGGGAGGCCCTTGAAAGAACCAGAGTCAACAGTTCGAGGTCTGGCGTAGGTGGCAACCAGGGTCAGCAGGTCCAAGTCAGGCCAAAGTGGCGTTCACAGTCTCTAGGGCACGGTGACACCCAGAGGGGAACCAGAGTGACCTGGTCGAGATGAGGTCCAGTTGTGGAACACAGTCACCGTGTCCCAATTTTGCCCAGTTGAGGACCATGGTCAACAGGGCCAGGTGAGGCCCAGATGGGGACCGGAGTCCCCAAAAACAGGTGAAGCCCAGGTGGGGACCAGAGTCACCAGATCCAGGGTAGTCTCAGGTGCAGACCAGAATCACCAGGTCCAGGTGAGGTGCAGGTGGCAACCACACTCACCAGGTCCCGGTGAGGCCCTGGTGGGAACCAGAGTCACGAGGTACATGAGAAGCTAGAAACACTGCAGACACCAGGTCCACATGATGTCCATGTGGGAACGAGAATCACCAGTTACAGGTGAGGACCAGGTGGGGATCCGACACACCTTGTCCAGGTGAGACCCTGGTGGGAACCAGTGACACCCTGTCCAGGTGTGGCCTAGGTGAAGACCAGAGTTAATAGTTCCGCCTGGGTCACTGTTAGTGAACAGTGTAACCATATCCTGATGCTACCCTGGTGGGTACCAGAGACACCAGGTCCTGGTGAGGGTCAGGAGGGACCAGAGACATGAGGTCCAGGTGAGGTTCCATTGGGAACCACAGTCACCAGGTCTGGTGAGGCCATGCTTAGGATCAGAGTCACCAGCTAGAGGCGAGGACCAGGTGGAGCCAGAGTCACCTGGGACAGAAGAGGCCAAGGTCAGGACCAGAGTTACCAGAATCAGGTCAGTCCCAGTGGGGAATAGAGTAACCATGTCCCAATGATGCCCAGGTAGAACCAGAGTCACCAGGTCCAGATGAGGCGCAGGTGGGGAGCATATTCACTAGGTCCCGGTGAGGCCCAGTTGAGGACCAAAATGCCCAGGTCTAGTTGAGGCCTACAGGGGTACCAGATTCACCTGGTCTAGGTGACATCCAGATGGGGACCAGAGTCACCATGTCAGGGTGAGGCCCAGAGGGGATCCAGAGTCATCATGTCCAGGTGAGGGTCAGGTGTGGAACAGAGTATCCAGGTCATAATGGTCCACAGGTGAAGACCAGAGTCACCAGATCCGGGTGAGGCCCACATAGCATCAGACTCACCAGTACCAGGTGAGGCCAAGAATGAGTCCACAGCAATCAGGTCCCGGTGGGGAACAAAGTCACCAGGACTGGGTGAGGCGCAGATGGGGACCAGATTCACCAGGTCCAGGTGATTCCCAGGTGGTGACCAGAGTTACCATTTCCGGGTGAGGACCAGGTAAGGTCCAGATTCACCAGGTCCAAGTGAGGCCCACGTGGGGACCTGTGTCACCGGTATGGGTGAGGCCCAGATGGCAACCCCACTCACCAGGTCCAGGGGAGGCCAACCTTCCGGCCATGCAGAGGAACCGTGTCCCGATAATGCCCAGGTATGGACCAGAGTTACGAGTTGCAGGTGAGGCCCTAATGGGGACCGGAGTCACCAGGTAAATGTGAGTCTACAAGAACACCACAGTCACCAGGTCCACATGTGGTTCATGTGGGAACAAGTGTCACCAGGTCCAGGTGAGACCCAGGTGGGGACCACAGTCAACAGGTCCAGATTGAGGACTAGGTGGGGGACCAGAGTCATCAGGACCAGTTGAGGCCAAAGTGCGGAGCAAAGTTATCATGTCCAGGTGAGGCACAGGTGGGGAACAGAGTAACCATGTCCCATTGATGCCAGGTCGGAAAAGAGTCACAAGGTCCAGACGAGGACTAAGTGAGGAGTAGATTCACCAGGTTCTGTTGAGGCCCAGTTGAGGAGCAGTGTCCCCAGCTCCGGGTGAGTCCCAGAGGGGGACCAGAGTCACCCGGTTCTGGTGATATCCAGCTGGAGACCAGAGTCACCACGTCAGGGTGAGGCCTAGAGGGGGACGAGTATCACTAGGTCCAGGTGAGGCCCCGATGTGGAACTGAGAAACCAGGTCCCATGATGCCCATATGAGGACCTGAGTCACCAGGTCCAGGTGAGATCCCTGTGGGAACCAGGCACCTCGTCCAAGTGAGGCCCAGGTGGGACCACATTCACCAGGTCCAGGTGAGGCCCAGGTATATAAGTGAGTATCCAGGTCCCAATGAGGCCAGGTAAGGACCAGAGACAACAGATCCAGGATAGGCCCAAATATGGATCAGAATCATTGTTTTCCAGGTGAGGCCAGATGGAGACCACAGGAACCAGGTCCAGGAGAGACCAATATGGGAACCAGAGCCACCAGATCCATGTGAGGTCCAGGTGGGAACACAGTCACAAGGTCCAGGTGAGGCGCAACTGGCAACAGGATTCACCAAGTCCAGGGGAGGCCCAGGTGGCGACCAGTCACCACATCCAGGTGCGGACCAGCTAAGGTCCAGATTCACCAGGCCCAAGGGAAGTCAAAGGGGTGACCAGAGTCACCAGGTAAGGGTGAGGCCCAGATCGGTAACCAGAGTAACCAGTTTAGTTTGAGGCCCAGAATGGGACCAGAGGTCCCTGGTCAGAGTGAGGCCCAGGTGTGGAATAGAGTATCCAGGTCCCAATGATGCCTGGGTGAGGAACAGAGTTACTAGGGCCATGCAGGCCTAGATGGGGAACAGAATCACCAGGTCTTGGTGAGGCATAGAATAAGACCACATTCAGCAGTATCAGGTGAGCCCCTGTGGGAACCAGAGCCACTCTATCCAGCTGAGTCCCAGGTCCATGTGAGATCCACGTGAGGACCAGATTCATCAGGTCGAATTGAGGCATAGCTGGGGACAAGAGTCACCAGGTCTGGGTGCGGCCTAGGTGGGGCAAGATTCAGCAGTTCTGAGTTAGGTCAAAGTGGGGAAAAGAGTCAACAGGTCCAGGTGAGGCCAAACTGCGGACCAGAGTCACCAGGTCCTGGTGAGGTCCAGGTGGGGACCAGTGTCATCAGATCCAGTTGAAGTCCAGGTGGGGACCAGAGTCACGAGATCCAGGTGAAGTCCAGGTGGGGACCAGAGTCACTAGGTCCAGATGAGGCCCAGGGGAGGACCAGAGTTACCAGGTACACGTGAGGCCCCGGTGGGGATCAGAGGCAACAGGTCCATGTGAGGCCGGCTTGGGGACCATGGTCAACAGATCTACTTGAGTCCCAGGTGTGGAACACAGTAAGCAGGTCCAGGTGAGTGCAACCTGTAGGCCATATAGTGGAACCATGACCCGATGATGCCGAGGTAGTGACCAGAGTTACCAGGTCCAAATCAGGCCCACATGGAGCATATTCACTAGGTCCAGTTGAGGCCCAGTTGAGGACCAGAGTCACCAGATCGGGTTGAGGCCTAGAGGAGTACCAGTATCACCTGGTCCAGGTGACATCCAGATGGGGACCAGAGTCACCAGGTCAGGGTGAGACCCAGAATGGTTCCAGAGTCATCAGTTCCAGATGAGGCTCAGGTGTGGAACAGAGTCTCCAGGTACCAATAACTCCCAGGTGAGGACCAGAGTCACCAGATCTGGGAGTCGCGCATATAGGATCAGAGTAACCAGTTCCAGGTGAGGCCAAGAATGGGACCACAGCAATCAAGTCCAGGTGGGGAACAAAGTCACAAGGACTGGGTGAGGTCCAGATGGGGACCAGATTCACCAGGTCCAGGTGAGGCCCCGGTGTGACCACAGTCATCAGGTCCAGGTGAGGCCCAGGTATATAAGAGAGTATCCAGGTCCCAATGATGCCCAGGTGGAACCAGAGTCACCAGGTTCAGATGAGGCGCAAGAGGGGAGCATTTCCACTAGGTCCCGGTGATGCCCAGTTGACGACCACAGTCACCAGGTCTAGTTGAGGCCTAGAGGGGTACCAGATTCACCTGGTCTAGGTGACATCCACATGGGGACCAGAGTCACCATGTCAGGGTGAGGTCCAGAGGGGATCCAGCGTAATCATGTCCAGGTGAGGCTCAGGTGTGGAACAGAGTATCCAGATCATAATGGTCCACAGGTGAGGACCAGAGTCACCAGATCTGGGGGAGGCCCAGTTAGGATCAGAGTCACCATTTCCAGGTGAGGCCAAGAAGGAGTCCACAGCAATCAGGTCCAGGTGGGGAACAAAGTCACCAGGACAGGGTGAGGCCCAGATTGGGACCAGATTCACCAGGCCCAGGTTATTCCCAGGTGGTGACCAGACATAACAGTTCCGGGTGACGACCAGGTAAGGACCAGATTCACCAGGTCCAAATGAGGCCCACGTGGGGACCTGAGTCACCAGGTATTGGTGAGGCCAGGTGGCAAGGCACCCCAGGTCCAGGTGAGGCCAACCTGCAGGCCATGCAGAGGAACCATGTCCCGATGATACCCAGGTAAGGACGAGAGTTACAACATCCAGGTGAGGCCAACCTGCAGGCAATGCAGTGGAACCATGTCCCGATGATGCCCAGTTAGGGACTAGAGTCACCAGGTCAGGGAGAGGCCCAGAGAGGTTCCAGAGTCATCATGTCCAGGTGAGGCTCAGGTGAGGAACAGAGTCACCAGGTACCAATGATGCCCAGGTGAGGGCCAGAGTCACCAGATCTGGGTGACGCGCAGATAGGTTCAGAGTCACCAGTTCCAGGTGAGGCCAAAGAAAGAGTCCACAGCAATCAGGTCCAGGTGGGGAACAAAGTCACCAGTACTGGGTGAGGCCTAGATGGGGACCAGATTCACCACATCAGGGTGAGGCCCAGAGTGGGACGAGAATCACTAGGTCCATGTGAGGCCCCGATGTGGAAGTGAGAAACCAGGTCCCATGATGCCCATATGAGGATCTGAGTCACCAGGTCCAGGTGAGCTCCCTGTGGGAACCAGTCACCTCGTCCAGGTGAGGCTCAGGTGGGACCACAGTCACCGGTCCAGGTGAGGCCCAGGTATATAACAGAGTATCCAGCTCCAGTGATGCCCAAGTAAGGACCAGAGTCAACAGGTACAAGAGAGGCCCAAATATTGTTTAGAGTCATTGTGTTCCAAGTGAGGCCAGATGGAGACCACAGGAACCAGGTCCAGGAGAGCCCCATATGGGAACCAGAGCCACCAGATCCAGGTGAGGTCCAGGTGGGACCACAGTCACCAGGTCCAGGTGAGGCACAGGTGGCAACAGGATTCACCAAGTCCAGGAGAGGCCCAGGTGGCGACCAGTCACCAGATCCAGGTGCGGACCAGCTAAGGACCAGATTCACCAGACCCTAGTGAAGCCAAGGGGTGACCAGAGTCACCAGGTAAGGGTGAGGCCCAGAGTGGAACCAGAGTAACCAGTTTAGTTTGAGGCCCAGAATGGGACCAGAATTCCCTGGTCAAAGTGAGGCACAGGTGTGGAATAGAGTATCCAGGGTGAGGATCATTGGGTCCATCACCCAATGATGCCTGGGTGAGGACCAGAGGCACTAGGGCCATGCAGCCCAAATGGGGAACAGAATCACTACGTCCTGGTGAGGCATAGAATAAGACCACAGTCAGCAGTATCAGGTGTGCCCCTTGTGGGAACCAGAGCCACTTTATCCAGCTGAGTCCCAGGTACATGTGAGGCACACGTGAGGACCAGATTCATCAGGTCGAATTTAGGCATAGCTAGGGATAAGAGTCACCAGGTCTGGGTGCGGCCTAGGTGGGGCAAGATTCAGCAGTTCTGAGTTAGTTCAAAGTGGGGACGAGAGACACCAAGTCCAGGTGAGGCCAAACTGAGGACCAGAGTCACCAGATCCACATGAGGTCATGTTGGAAAGGAGTCACCAGGTCCAGGAGAGGTCCTGGGGTGGACCAGAGTCACCAGATCCAGGTGAAGTCCAGGTGGGAACCAGAGTCACTAGGTCCAGATGAGGCCCAGGTGAGGACCAGAGTTACCAGGTACACGTGAGGCCCCGGTGGGGATCAGAGGCAACATGTCCATGTGAGGCTGGCTTGGGGACCATGGTCAACAGGTCTACTTGAGGCCCAGGTGTGGAACACAGTAAGCAGGTCCCGGTGAGGGCCCGGTGGTGACAAGAGTCACCACGTCCAGGTGAGTCCCAGGTGGGGAACCAGGATCACCAGGTCCAGGGGAGGCCCTTGAAAGAACCAGAGTCAACAGTTCGAGGTCAGGCGCAGGTGGCAACCAGGGTCAGCAGGTCCAAGTCAGGCCAAAGTGGGGTTCACAGTCACTAGGACATGGTGACACCCAGAGGGGGACCAGAGTCACTTGGTCCAGGTGAGGCCACTTGTGGAACACAGTCACCGGGTCCCAATTTTGCCCAGTTGAGGAAAACCCCACTCACCAGGTCCAGGTGAGGCCAACCTGCAGGCCATGCCGTGATACCATATCCCGATGATGCCCAGGTACGGACTAGAGTCACCAGGTCCAAATGAGGCCCAGATGGGGTATATTCACTAGGTCCAGGTGAGGCCCAGTTGAGGACCAGAGTCACCAGATCACCTTGAGCCCTAGAAGGTGTACCAGAATCACCTGGTCCAGGTGATATCCAGATGGGGACCAGAGTCACCAGGTCAGAGTGAGTCCCAGAGAGGTTCCAGAGTCATCATGTCCCGGTGAGGCTCAGGTGTGGAACAGACTAACCAGGTATCAATGATGCCCAGGTGAGGACCAGAGTCACCAGATCTGGGTGAGGCCCAGTTAGGATCAGAGTCACCAGTTCCAGGTGAGGCCAAGAAGGCGTCCACAGCAATCAGGTCCAGGTGGGGAACAAAGTCACCAGGACTGAGTGAGGACCAGGTAAGGACCAGATTCACCAGGCCCAGGTGATTCCCAGGTGGGGACCTGTGTTACCAGGTAAGGGTGAGGCCCAGGTGACAACCCCACTCACCAGGTCCAGGTGAGGCCAACCTGCAGGCCATGCAGAGGAACCATGTCCCGATAATGCCCAGGTAGGGAACAGAGTTACCAGGTCCAGGTGAGGCCAATATGCAGGCCATGCAGTGGAACCATGTCCCGATGATGCCCAGGTAGGGACCAGAATCACCAGGTCCAAATGAGACCCAGATGGAGAATATTCACTAGGTCCAGTGAGGCCCAGTTGAGGACCACTGTCACCAGATCTGGTTGAGGCTTAGAGGGGGTACCAGAATCACCTCGTCCAGGTGACATCCAGATGGGACCAGAGGCATCAGTTCAGGGAGAGGCCCAGAGTGGTTCCAGAGTCATCATGTCCAGGTTAGGCTCAGGCGTGGAACAGAGTCACCAGGTACCAATGATGCTCAGGTGAGGCCCAGAGTCACCAGATCTGGGTGACGCGCAGATAGGATCAGAGTCACCAGTTCCAGGTGAGGCCAAGAAAGAGTCCACAGCAATGAGGTCCACGTGGGGGAACAAAGTCACCAGGACTGGGTGAGGCCCAGATGGGGACCAGATTCACCAGGTCCAGGTGAGGCCCAGGTGGTGACCAGAGTCCCCGGGTCTGGGACAGGACCAGGTAAGGACCAGATTCACCAGGTCCAAGAGACCAACGTGAAGACATGAATCACCAGGTATGGGTGAGGCCCAGGTGGCAACCCCACTCACCAGGTCCAGGTGAGGCCAACCTGCAGGCCAGAGTCACCAGATGCAGGTGAGGCCCTTGTGGGTACCGGACTCACCAGGTAAATGTGAGTCTACAAGAACACCACAGTCACCAGGTCCAGGTGTGATTCATTTGGGAACGAGAGTCACCAGGTCCAGGTGAGACCCAGGTGGGGACCACAGTCACCAGGTCCTGATTGAGGCCTAGGTGGGGGGACCAGAGTCATCAGGACCAGTTGAGGCCAAAGTGCGGAGCAAAGTTATCATGTCCAGGTGAGGCCCAGGTGGGGAACAGAGTAATCATGTCCCATTGATGCCAGGTGGGAAAAGAGTCACAAGTTCCAGACGAGGCCTAAGTGAGGAGTAGATTCACCAGGTCCTGTTGAGGCCCAGTTGAGGACCAGTGTCCACAGCTCTGGGTGAGTCCCAGAGGGGACCACAGTCACCAGGTTCTGGTGATATCCAGGTTGGGACCAGAGTCACCACGTCAGGGTCAGGCCCAGAGGGGGACCAGAATCACTAGGTCCACTTGAGGCCCCGATGTGGAACTGAGAACCAGGTCCCATGATGCCCATATGAGGACCTGAGTCACGAGGTCCAGGTGATGTCCCTGTGGGAACCAGTCACCTCGTCCCGGTGAGGTCCAGGTGGGACGACAGTCACCACGTCCAGGTGAGGACCAGGTATATAAGAGAGTATCCAGGCCCCAATGATGCCCAGTTAAGGACCAGAGTCAACAGGTCCAGGAGAGGCACAAATATGCATCAGAGTCATTGTGTTCCAGGTGAGGCCTGATGGAGACCACAGGAACCAGGTCCAGGAGAGCCCCATATGGGAACCAGAGCAACCAGATCCAGGTGAAGTCCAGGTTGGACCACTGTCACAAGGTCCAGGTGAGGCGCAGGTGACAACAGGATTCACCAAGTCCAGGTGAGGCCCAGGTGTCGACCACTCACCATAAAGAAGTGAGGACAAGCTAAGGACCAGATTCACCAGGCCCATATGATACCCAAGGGTGTCCAGAGTCACCAGGTAAGGGTGAGGCCCAAAGGGGAACCAGTAACTAGTTTAGTTTGAGTCCCAGAATGGGACGAGAGGTCCATGGTTAATGTGAGGCACAGGTGTGGAATAGAGTATCCAGTCCTAATGATTCCTGGGTGAGGACCAGAGTCACTAGGGCCATGCAGGCCCAGATGGGAACAGAATCGCTAGGACCAGGTGAGGCATAGAATAAGACCACAGTCAGCTATATCAGGTGAGCCCCTTGTGGGAACCAGAGCCACTCTATCCAGCTGAGCCCCAGGTCCATGTGAGGCCCACGTGAGGAGCAGATTCATCAGGTCGAATTGAGGCATAGCTGGGGACAAGAGTCACCAAGTCTGGGTGCGGCCGAGGTGGGGCAAGATTCAGCAGTTCTGAGTTAGGTCAAAGTGGGGACGAGAGATGCCAGATCCAGATGAGGCCAAACTGAGGACCAGAGTCACCAGATGCAGGTCAGGTCCAGGTGTGGACCAGAGTCAGAAGATCCAGGTGAAGTCCAGGTGGGGACCAGAGTCACCAGATCCAGGTGAAGCCCAGGTAGGGACCAGAGTCGCTAGGTCCAGATGAGACCCAGATGAGGACCAGAGTTACCAGGTACACGTGAAGCCCCGGTGGGGATCAGAGGCAACATGTCCATGTGAGGCTGGCTTGGGGACCATGGTCAACAGGTCTACTTGAGGCCCAGGTGTGGAACACCGTAAGCAGGTCCAGGTGAGTTCCCGGTGGTGACAAGAGTCACCAGGTCCAGGTCAGGCCCATGTGGGCACCAGGATCACCACGTCCAGGGGAGGCCCTTGAAAGAACCAGAGTCAACAGTTCGAGGTCAGGCGCAGGTGGCAACCATGGTCAGGAGGTCCAAGTCAGACCAAAGTGGGGTTCACAGTCACTAGGGCACGGGTGACACCCAGAGAGGGACCAGAGTCACCTGGTCCAGGTGAGGTCCAGTTGTGGATCACAGTCACCGGGTCCCAATTTTGCCCAGTTGAGGACCATGGTCAACAGGGCCAGGTGAGCCTCAGATGGGAACGAGAGCCCAAAATCCAGGTGAAGCCCAGGTGGGGACCACAGTCACCAGATCCAGGGTAGTCTCAGGCGCAGACCAGAATCACCAGGTCCAGGTGAGGTGCAGGTGGCAACCACACACAACAGGTACCGGTGAGGCCCTGGTGGGGACCAGAGTCACGAGGTACATGAGAAGCTAGAAACACTGCAGCCACCAGATCCACATGATGTCCATGTGGGAACGAGAATCACCAGTTACAGGTGAGGATCAGGCAGGGATCTGAATCACATGTCCACGTGAGACCCAAGAGGGAACCAGTGCCACCATGTCCAGGTGTGGCCCAGGTGAAGACCAGAGTTAATAGGTCCGGCTGGGTCACTGTTAGTGAAGAGTGTAACCATATCCTGATGCTACCCAGGTGGGTACCAGAGACACCAGGTCCTGGTGAGGCCCAGGTGGGACCAGAGACATGAGGTCCAGGTGAGGTCCCGATGGGAACCACAGACACCAGGTCAGGTGAGGCCATGCTTAGGATCAGAGTCACCAGTTACAGGTGAGGCCCAGGTGGAGCCAGAGTCACCAAGTAGAGAAGACGCCAAAGTCAGGACCAGAGTTACCAGGATCAGGAGAGTCCCAGTGGGGAATAGAGTAACCATGTCCCGATGATGCCCAGGTAGACCCGAGTCACCAAGTACAGATGAGGCGCAGGTGGGGAGTATATCACTAGGTCCCGGTGAGGCCCAGTTGAGGACCAGATTCCCCCAGTCTAGTTGAGGCCTAGAGGGGGTACCAGATTCACCTGGTCTAGGTGACATCCAGATGGGGACCAGAGTCACCAGGACAGGGTGAGGCCCAGAGGGGATCCAGAGTCATCATGTCCAGGTGAGGCTCAGGTGTGGAACAAAGTATCCAGGTCGTATTGGTCCACAGGTGAGGACAAGAATCACAGATCTGGGTGAGGTCCAGTTAGGATCAGAGTCAGCAGTTCCAGGTGAGGACAAGAAGGAGTCCACAGCAATCAGGTCCAGGTTGGGAACAAAGTCACCAAGACTAGGTGAGGCCCAGATGGGGACCAGATTCACCAGGTCCAGGTGATTCTCAGGTGGTGACCAGAGTTACCAGTTCCAAGTGAAGACCAGGTAAGGACCAGATTCACCAGGTCCAAGTTAGGGCCACGTGGGGACTTGTGTCTCCATGTATGGGTGAGGCCCAGGTGTAAATCCCACTCACCAGGTCCAGGTGAGGCCAACGTGCAGGCCATGCAGTGGAACCATGTACCGATGATGCCCACGTAGGGACAAGACTTACCAGGTCCAGGTGAGGCCAACCTGCAGGCCATGCTGTGGAACCATGTCCCGATGATGCCCAGGTAGGGAACAGAGTTACCAGGTCCAGGTGAGGCCAATATGCAGGCCATGCAGTGGAACAATGTCCCGATGATGCCCAGGTAGGGAACAGAGTCACCAGGTCCAAATGAGGCCCAGATGGAGCATATTCACTAGGTCCAGTGAGGCCCAGTTGAGGACCACTGTCACCATATCTGGTTGAGGCTTAGAGGGGTACCAGAATCACCTCGTACAGGTGACATCCAGATAGGGACCAGAGGCATCAGGTCAGGGAGAGGTCCAGAGTGGTTCCAGAGTCATCATGTCCAGGTTAGGCTCAGGCGTGGAACAGAGTCACCAGGTACCAATGATGCCCAGGTGAGGCCCAGAGTCACCAGATCTGGGTGACGCGCAGATAGGATCAGAGTCACCAGTTCCAGGTGAGGCCAAGAAAGAGTCCACAGCAATCAGGTCCAGGTGGGGAACAAAGTCACCAGGACTGGGTGAGGCACAGATGGGGACCAGATTCACCAGGTCCAGGTGAGGCCCAGGTGGTGACCAGAGTCCCCGGGTCTGGGACAGGACCAGGTAAGGACCAGATTCACAGGTCCAAGAGGCCCACGAGGGGAATGAGTCACCAGCTATGTGTGAGGCCCAGGTGGCAAACCCACTCACAAGTTCAAGGTGAGGCCAACCTGCAGGCCATGCTGAGGAACCATGTCCCGATGATGCCCAGGTTGGGAACAGAGTTACCAGGTTCATGTGAGGCCAACCTGCAGGCCATGCAGTGGAACCATGTCCCGATGATGCCCAGGTAGGTACCAGAGTCACCAGGTCCAAATTAGGCCCAGATGGAGCATATTCACTAGGTTCAGGTGAGGCCCAGTTGAGGACCAGAGGCACCAGAACTGGTTGAGGCCTAGAGGGGTACCAGAATCACCTGGTCCAGTGACATCCAGATGGTGATCAGAGTCACCAGGTCAGGGTGAGTCCCAGCCAGGTTCCAGAGTCATCATGTCCAGGTGAGGCTCAGATTCGAACAGAGTCACCAGGTACCAATGATGCCCAGGTTAGGACCAGAGTCACCAGGTCTGAGTGACGCGCAGATAGGATCAGAGTCACCAGATCCAGGTAAGGCCCTAGTGGGGACCGGAGACACCAGGTAAATGTGAGACTACAAGAACACCACAGTCATCAGGTCCAGGTGTGTTTCATGTGGGAACGAGAGTCACAGGTCCAGGTGAGAACCAGGTGGGGACCACAGTCACCAGGTCCAGATTGAGGTCTAGATGGGGGGACCAGAATCATCAGGATCAGTTGAGGCCAAAGTGTGGAGCAAAGTTATCATGTCCAGGTGAGGCCCAGGTGGGGAACAGAGTAACCATGTCCAATTGATGCCAGGTGGGAAAAGAGTCAGAAGGTCTAGAAGAGGCCTAAGTGAGGAGTAGATTCACCAGGCTCCTGTTGAGGCCCAGTTGAGTGCCAGTGTCCCCAGCTCCGGGTGAGTCCCAGAGGGGGACCAGAGTTACCCGGTTCTGGTGATATGCAGGTGGGGACCAGAGTCACCACGTCAGAGTGAGGCCCAGAGTGGGACGAGAATCACTAGGTCCAGGGAAGGCCCCGATAGTGGAACTGAGAAAAAAGTTCCCATAATGCCCATATGAGGATCTGAGTCACCAGGTCCAGGTGAGGTCCCTGTGGGAACCAGTCACCTCGTCCAGGTGAGGCCCAGGTAGGACCACAGTCACCAGGTCCAGGAGAGGCCCAGGTATATAAGAGTGTACCAAGGTCCCAATGATGCCCATGTAAGTACCAGAGTCAACAGGTCCAGGAGAGACCCAAATATGAAACAGAGTCATTGTGTTCCAGGTGAGGCCAGATGGAGACCACAGGAACCAGGTCCAGGAGAGCCCCATATGGGAACCAGAGCCACCAGATCCAGGTGAGGTCCAGGTGGGACCACAGTCACAAGGTCCAGGTGAGGCGCAGGTGGCAACAGGATTCACCAAATACAGATGAGGCCCAGGTGGCGAACAGTCACCAGATCCAGGTGCGGACCATCTAAGGACCAGATTCACCAGGCCCAAATGAAGCCCAAGGGGTGACCAGAGTCACCAGGTAAGGGTGAGACCCAGAGAGGTAACCAGAGTAACCAGTTTAGTTTGAGGCCCAGAATGGGACCAGGGGTGCCTGGTCAAAGTGAGGCCCAGGTGTTGAATAGAGTATCCAGGTCCCAATGATGGCTGAGTGAGGACCAGAGTCACTAGGCCCATGCAGGCCCTGATGGGGAACAGAATCACTAGGTCCTGGTTCGGCATAGAATAAGACCACAGTCAGCAGTATCTGGTGAGTCCCTTGTGGGAACCAGAGTCACTCTATCCAGCTGAGTCCCAGGTCCATGGGAGGCCCACGTGAGTAACTTATTCATCAGGTAGAAATGAGGCATAGATGGGGATAAGAGTCTCCAGGACTGGGTGCGGCCTAGGTGGGGCAAGATTCAGCAGTTCTGAGTTAGGTCAAAGTGGGGACCAGAGACACCAGGTCCAGGTGAGGCCAAACTGGGGACCAGAGTCACCATATCCAGTTGAGGTCCATGTTGGAAAGAGAGTCACCAGGTCCAGGAGAGGTCCAGATGGGACTAGAGTCACCAGATCCAGGTGAAGCCCAGGTGGGGATCAGAGTCACTAGATCCAGATGAGGCCCAGGTGAGGACCAGAGTTATCAGGTACACGTGAGGCCCCGGTGGGGATCACAGGCCACAGGTCCATGTGAGGCCGGCTTGGGGACCATGGTCAACAGATCTACTTGAGGCCCAGGTGTGGAACACAGTAAGCAGGTCCAGGTGAGTCCCCAGTGGTGACAAGAGTGACCACGTCCAGGTGAGGCCCAGGTGGGGACCAGGATCATCAGGTCCCGGGGAGGCCCTTGAAAGAACCAGAGTCAACAGTTCGAGGTCAGGCGCAGGTGGCAACCAGGGTCAGGAGGTCCAAGTCAGGCCAAAGTGGGGTTCACAGTCACTAGGGCACGGTGAGACCCAGAGGGGGACCAGAGTCACCTGGTCCAGGTGAGGCCCAGTTGAGGACCAGTTTCACCATATCTGGTTCGGCTTAGAAGGGTACCAGAATCATCTGATCGAGGTGATATCCAGATGGGGACCAGAGTCACCAGGTCAGGGTGAGGCCCAGAGTGGTTCCAGAGTCATCGGGTCCAGGTGAGGCTCAGGTGTGGAACAGAATCTCCAGGTACCAATGATGCCCAGGTGAGGACCAGAGTCACCAGATCTGGGTGACACGCAGATAGGATCAGAGTCACCAGTTCCAGGTGACGCCAAGAAGGCGTCTACAAAATCAGGTCCAGGTGGTGAAGAAAGTCACCAGGACTTGGTGGGGCCCAGATTTGGACCAGATTCACCAGGTCCAGGTTATTCCCAGGTGGTGACCAGAGTCCTCGGGGCTGGGAGAGGACCAGCTAAGGACCAGATTCAACAGGTCCAAATGAGGCCCACCTGGGACCTGAGTCACCAGCTATGTGTGAGGCCCAAGTGGCAACCCCACTCTCCAGGTCCAGTTGAGGCAAACCAGCAGGCTAGAGTCACCAGATGCAGGTGAGGTCCAGGAGGGGACCAGAGTCACCAAATGCAGGTGAGGTCCATGTTCAAAGAGAGTCACCAGTTACAGGAAAGGTCCAGGTGGGGACCAGAGTCACCAGATCCAGGTGAAGCCCAGGTGGGGACCAGAGTCACTAGGTCCAGATGAGGTCAAGGTTGGGACCAGAGATACCAGGTACAAGGGAGGCCCCGGTGGGGAGCAGTGGCAACAGGTCCATGTGAGGCCGGCCTGGGGACCATGGTCAACAGGTCTACTTGAGGCCCAGGTGTGGAACACAGTAACCAGGTCCAGGTGAGTCCCCGGTGGTGACAAGTGTCACCACGTCCAGGTGAGGCCCAGGTGGGGACCTGGATCACCAGGTCCAGGGGAGGCCATTGAAAGAACCAGAGTCAACATTTTGAGGTCAGGCGCAGGTGGCAACCAGGGTCAGCAGGTCCAAGTCAGGCCAAAGTGGGGTTCACAGTCACTAGGGCACGGTGAGACCCAGAGGGGGACCAGAGTCACCTGGTCCAGGTGAGGTCCAGTTCTGGAACACAGTCACCGGGTCCCAATTTTGTCCAGTTGAAGACCATGGTCAACAGGACCAGGTGAGGCCCATATGCGGATTGGAGTCCCCAAATCCAGGTGAAGACCCGGTGGGGACCACAGTCAACAGATCCAGGATAGTCTCATGTGCAGACCAGATTCACCAGGTCCAGGTGAGTTGCAGGTGGCAACCACACTCACCAGATCCCGGTGAGGCCCTGGTGCGGACGAGAGTCACGAGGTACATGAGAAGCTAGAAACAATGCAGCCACCAGTTCCACGTGATGTCCACGTGGGAACGAGAATCTCCAGTTACACGTGAGGACCTGGTGGGGATCCCACTCACCATGTCCAGGTGAGACCCAGGTGGGAACCAGTGTCACCATGTCCAGGTGTGACCCAGGTGAAGACCAGAGTTAATAAGTCCAGCTGGGTCACTGTTAGTGAACAGTGTAACCATATACTGATGCTACCCCGGTGGGTACCAGATACACCAGGTACTGGTGAGGCCCAGGTGGAACCAGAGACTGAGGTCAGTGAGTACGATGGAACCACAGTCACAGTCATGGTGAAGCATGCTTAGATCAGAGTACCCAGTTACAGTTGAGGGTCCAGGTGA